>NC_142285.1:22729208-22896743 GCF_965620075.1 Prunus avium | reverse complement strand
ACTCTTCTCCAGATACATGTGCATGCGCGTACTAGCAATCTTCAACACTTGAACTGAAAGGAGGCATTCAGCTACATCTACTTTTCTCCTAATTTAGATGTTGCAGCTAAATATCAAAGTAAACAAATTAATACCCGCTAGTTTGGAGAAAAGAAAAAATGCAATAAGAAAATAATTATAAAACGAAATTAATGATGAGAGAGAGAGAGAGTACCGTCACGAGCTTATCTTTTAAGCATATGCTAACTTTAGTTGCCGCTTGATCAAAGCTATCCTCACATAAAGCCAATCATTTAAATCATTCAACAACTTGAAGTATGCGTATCTCCATGACCTATTGAATATCAAAGTGCCGCAAACGCCCCAAAATCCGGCAGCAAACCCAATCCCCATACTGATGTAAAATCCTAGTGTTATAAACTCATCCTTATCCTCTTCATTGCTCAAGTCAGTTGGCTCAATTTGATCAACACACATATTTTTAAGTGGAGGTCCACAGAGTAGAGGATTTTCAGCATAATCAAGGGGATCAAAGCTTTGGAGCTGAGTGCCTATTGGTATTTTGCCAGACAAGTTGTTATATGACAAGTCCAAGAAACTAAGACGATCTATCCGAGCAAGGCTTGTCGGAATTCTTCCATCTATCTGGTTTCTTGACAAATCAAGAGAATCCAATGACTGCAAGTTTCCAATCTCTGGAGTTATTTGACCTGTTAACCGGTTTCTTGAAAGGTTTAAAGAAACCAACTCAACAAGATGAGTGATTTCACTTGGAATCTCCCCTGTTAATCTATTGCTTGAGAGATCAATTCTCTTCACTAGCCCCAAAGTGCTTTTGTATGTCTGCATTCTTCCTTTCCATGTAAAGCTTGCTTCATCCTCATAATTAATATCACCCAGGTCATAATGATGTCTATCATTATCTCTAGTATAAGTATGTGTGCTGGTTAGACTTGAATTTCCTTAGATGTCTATCATTATTTCTATGGAGGCATTTGGGTATGCTTCCATAGATGTTGTTCACTGAGAAATCCAAAATTTGAATTCGTGTTAGATGACATAATTGTGAGGGCATGCTTCCATTGAAGTGATTAGAGGAAAGCATCAGGATAACCAAATTCTTGAAGCTCACACCTAACCATGTAGGTATTGGTCCTGATAATTTATTCTCTCCCAGATCAATAACTTCTAAACTTGCGCAGTTTTTCAACGATGAAGGCAATTCTTCAACAAATTGGTTTCTACTTAATTTCAAAGTTTGCAATGAAGAGCCTATTGTCATGGGAATTTTTCCGGAAAAAGCGTTGTTACTCAAATCAAGCATGACTAGAGTCTCCAAATGGCTCCAGCAATCTGGAAGTTCTCCAGAAAAATTGTTGCTTGAAAGATCAAGATATGTTAAACTCATATCTGCACTTGCACATAGGAAAGAAAGCGACCCTGAAATGTTATTATTAGAGAGATCCAGATATGAGGCTTTTGATAGAGTTGAGGGAATTGGACCTTCTATTTGGTTCGAACTCAAATGTAGTTCTAGGTTATATGTAAACTCCACTGTCAAATTTGTAAATATTCCTCTGATTTGGTTCTGTGAGAGATTAATAAGGTCTGCATTACGAAAATTACTCCAAAACCAACTTGGAAGGATATCAGAAATTCCAGCATTCGAAATATCAAGCTCGAAAGTATGTTCTTGAGTTTGAAGCCATTTTGGGAAAACAGGACCGACCATGCAGGATGTCAAATTTATGTAATCCAACTGGAAGGGAGGAACCCAATCAGAATGGAAATTTAAACCTAGTGAGTTAAAGGATAAATCCAAATAATTTAACATGGAGAGTTTTGAGAAATGAGTTTCTGAAACCTCCCCTTTCAAAGAGTTTATGCTGAAATCGATTGCCTCCAGTTGCGACATTTGCCCAATACTTTCAGGTATTTTTCCACTTAATTGATTGCCATTAAGAATCAAGAATATCAAAGATGAGAAGCTTGTAAGATTGTTTAATGACCCCGCAAGAACATTCTCAAAGAGGTACAATTCCTCTAAAGAGTTTTGAGCACATCTAGGCAATAGTTGAACAAACTTGGATAATTTTCCACTCAGATGATTTCTTTGAAGCAACAATCTTTGCAAATTACACAGCCTTGCAAACGAATTTGGATTCGCACCTTCAATTTGGTTATGAGAGAGATCCAGCTCCACAAGAGAGCTCATGTTTCCAATGAAATCGGGAATGAAACCAGTTAGATAATTGTTGGAGAGATCCAGATCCACAAGAGACCTCATGTCTCCAATGAAATCGGGAATGAAACCAGTTAGATTATTGTTGGAGAGATCCAAATTCGCAAGAGAGCTCATGTCTCCAATGAAATCGGGAAAGAAACCAGTTAGATTATTGTTGGAGAGATCCAGATTCGCAAGAGAGCTCATGTTTCCAGTAAAATCGGCAATGAAACCAGTCAGATAATTGTTGGAGAGATCCAGATCCACAAGAGAGCTCATTTTTCCAGTGAAATCGGCAATGAAACTAGTTAGATAATTGTTGGAGAGATCCAGATACCCAAGAGAGCTCATGTTTCCAGTGAAATCGGCAATGAAACTAGTTAGATAATTGTTGGAGAGATCCAGATACCCAAGAGAGCACATGCTTCCAGTGAAATTGGCAATGAAACCAGTTAGATTATTGTAGGAGAGATCCAGATCCACAAGAGAGCTCATGTTTCCAATGAAATCGGGAATGAAACCAGATAGATTATTGTTGTAGAGGTAAAGACGAACAAGGCTTGTACTGTAGTTGGACAACCAAAGAAATATTGAAGAAGTGAGATGGTTGTCAGAGAGAGAAACATACGCAAGAGATGTAGAAGAATTTGTTTTGTAAAGAGTAGTGGAAAGAATTGGAGTAGGAGGAGGAGGAAGACTACAGTTCACCAATCTCAATTCTTCTAGTTTAGGGAGCTTATTAAGTACTGCTTCTGGCCAATCGAAAACAGTACTGAGATTGTTTCCGCTTAGGTCCAAATCCGTTAAAGAAGAAAGAGAAGGGAGCCAATTGAGATTTTCTGGTTGAAGCTGATTATCACTGAGGTCGAGATTTTGCAATTGCGTAAGGTTTCCAAACAAACTTGGAATTTGACCGACAAAGTTACAAGAACTGAGACGGAGGTGTCTTAGATTGGTTAGAGAACCAATGAAATCTGGAATTTGGCTCCCATTGAAGTTTACGCTTAGGTCCAAATCCGTTAAAGAAGAAAGAGCAGGGAGGCAATTGAGATTTTCTGGTTGAAGCTGATTATAGCTGAGGTCGAGATTTTGCAATTGCGTGAGGTTTCCAAACGAACTTGGAATTGGACCAATGAAATGACAGGAACTGAGACGGAGGTTTCTTAGATTGGTTAGAGAACCAATGAAATCTGGAATTTGGCTCCCATTGAAGTTTCTGCTTAGGTCCAAATCTGTTAAAGAAGAAAGAGCAGGGAGGCAATTGAGATTTTCTGGTTGAAGCTGATTATCGCTGAGGTCAAGATTTTGCAATTGCGTAAGGTTTCCAAAAAAACTTGGAATTTGACCGACAAAGTTACAAGAACTGAGACGGAGGTGTCTTAGATTGGTTAGAGAACCAATGAAATCTGGAATTTGGCTCCCATTGAAGTTTCCGCTTAGGTCCAAATCCGTTAAAGAAGAAAGAGCAGGGAGGCAATTGAGATTTTCTGGTTGAAGCTGATTATAGCTGAGGTCGAGATTTTGCAATTGCGTGAGGTTTTCAAACGAACTTGGAATTGGACCAATGAAATTACAGGAACTGAGACTGAGGTTTCTTAGATTGGTTAGAGAACCAATGAAATCTGGAATTCGACTCCCATTGAAATCAATCCGTGTAAGGTCCAAATACGTTAAAGAAGAAAGAGCAGGGAGCCAATTGAGATTTTTTGGTTGAAGCTGATTATAGTTGAGGTCGAGATGTTGCAATTGCGTGAGGTTTCGAAACGAACTTGGAATTTGACCAACCATTTGACAGAAACTGAGATTGAGGTACCTTAGATTGGTTAGAGAACCAATGAAATCTGGAATTTGGCTCCCATAATTAATAAATGAAAGGTCCAAATATTGTAAATGCTGCAACTCAATCAGTTTAGGACTAATCATCTTACCTTGTAAATCTGCAAGATCAAGTTGAATCACATGGCCAGTTTAGGACTAATCATCTTACCTTGGAAAGAAAATTCAAAAATATAACGTTGAATCATCTTACCTTGGAAATCTGCAAGATTAAGTTGAATCACATGGCCAGTTTGGTTGCTACAATAGACTCCTTCCCATCTGCAACAATCTTGTTTTTGGGCTTTTGAACCCCAAGTTGAGAGTTGATTGAACACATCCACCAGGCCACGTTTGAATGCAAGTAGTGCTTGCCTTTCCCTCTCTATGCAGCTCACTGTCACTTTAGCATCTCTGAGGCTGTGGCTGTGGCTGTGGATGTGGCCAACTTCTCCTCCTTTTACGTTTTGTAGGAAAAGGATCAAAAGTGCAAGAAAGAGTTTCAAGCACCTTCCGTCGCCCTTCATGTTAATTGATCAAAAGCACATGCACATGCAAAAACACTGCAAGTATATATTGATATATGCTAGCTTGCATAAGATATATATAGGAAAAAAAGGAAGAAAGCCTTTACAAAGAAAAACACGGTTTAGCTAATACAGTGCCACACATTCATAATTAATGCATAATTAATTATCAAAACAATACAAGACAAAACCATATACAGGGAGTAAATTATCAAAACTATATACAATGCATAATTAATGTTATGGAAATCACACGTCAATCACAATGAGACTAGAATGTCAAGGCGCAATTCTAAGTTCTTACAAATAAGAATACAAATCACTTGCGAAAGAAAATTCCTAATACTTTGGATTCGAATCTCTTTATTATGGAGGTAATTAAATTAAGTACACTCTAATTGTTCCGTCATAACTTACAGAAACCAAATTAATTATGATGCATGAGCTAACAAGTAAGATGCAGGAATAACAATTACCGAAACCAAATTAATTATGATGGCATGGACGAAATGAATGATGATCACAATACTCAAATTAATATTCCACTACTTTAATTCTCAACAGCAACCAAATTGTTTTTTGTCAATTGTATGCATTTTTTTTTGTTTCCCCATTGTTCGTTCTTTGAAGGGTTTTGCTTCTTATCACCTCGTTATTTTAATTTTAATTTTTTGTTTCTTAATGTTATATTAAGTTTATGTTTTTTTTACTTAAGAGTTGAGGGTGGGTCTAACAAAAAATAAGAATCCAAGGTGGCATCTTGTAACCTGTAATGAGGAGAACTCTCTAGCTATAATTTACAAAAAGGAAAAAGAAGCTCTTAGGTCCAATTTCACTTATGTCATCAGAAGTGGACTATACCAAATTTTCTAAAAAGAAGAAGAAAAAAACTATACAACGTACAATTGACTCTTATTCATATCACTATGTAGAAAAGGATAATTGAAGAAAAATTTGTCAGTGGTCCAAGTAAACAAGTAATAAATCAATGAATATTAGGGAAATTAATGGATGAGATCGAAGACTTGTGACTTAGACTTGATATGGTGATTTTCCTTCAAACACGTGCTCCAACTGACTTGCAGGTATTGATTCGACTTGACTTGGTAAGGTGCCTTATCGTGTACACTCAACCATTGGCTTTGCATCTCATCCCCCTGGGCACAAGTTACAAATATCTTCTTGCAAATGTGGACTTGACTTAAGTGAAACATATGGAAATATCTCTACCCAACCCAATATTAATATAATACCTATATATTTATTGATACTAATAAATGAAAATTGGGTTTTTATTCAACAACTATAATAGGAGAGCTTTTCAAAACATTTTTGTTATTGACCAAGTATATTTTGAAATGCCCTTATAATTTAGGTTAATATTACATGGGCTCATACGATTCCGCACGAAAGTGGATTATACCAAATTTTCTAAAAAGAAGAAGAAAAAAACTATACAACGTACAACCGACTCTTATTCATATCACTATGTGGAAAAAGATAATTGAAGAAAAAATTTAGTGGTCCAAGTAAACAAGTGATAAATCAATGAATATTGGGAAATTAATGGATGAGATCGAAGACTTGTGACTTAGACTTGATATGGACCGTATGGTGATTTGCCCTTCAATGCTACTATTGACTTAGACTTGATATGGTGATTTGTCTTCCAACGCGTGCCCCAACTGACTTGTAGGTATTGACTCGGCTTGACTTGGTAAGGTGCCTTCCCGTGTCCAATCAACCATTGGCTTTGCATCCCATCCCCCTGGGCACAAGCTACAAATATCTTCTTGCAAATGTGGACTTGACTTAAGTGAAACATATGGAAATATCTCTACCCAACCCAATATTAATAAGTAAATTTAGGTTCAAGCCACCAAAAAACTTTCACTTTTGGAAAAGCCAAAACTTTTCCAGAAAAGACAGAAAAACCCCTCGATTTTCAAACCAAAGAATAAAAATTACCTGCTAAATTCCTAATACTTTGGATTCAAATCTCTTTATTATGGAGGTAATCATAACTTACAGAAACCAAATTAATTATGATGCACGAGCTAAAAAGTAAGATGCAAGAATAACAATTACTTAAACCAAATTAATTAGGATGGCATGGATGAAATGAATGATGATCACAACACTTAAATTAATATTCCACTACTTCAATTCTCAACAACAACCAAATTGATTTTAGTCAATTGTATGCATGTTTTTTGTTTTGTTTTCCCATTGTTCGTTCTTTGAAGGGTTTTGCTTCTTATCACCTTGTTATTTTAATTTTAATTTTTTGTTTCTTAATGTTATACTAAGTTTAGGTTTTTTTTTTTTCCTTAAGAGCTGAGGGTGGGTCCAACAAAAAATAAGAATCCAGGGTGGCGTCTTGTAACCTGTAATGAGGAGAACTCTCTAGTTATAATTTACAAAAAGGAAAAAGGACCTCTTAGATATAGGTCCAATTTCACTTATGTCATCAGAAGTGGACTATACCAAATTTTCTAAAAAGAAGAAGAAAAAAACTATACAACGTACAACTGACTCTTATTCATGTAACTGTGTGGAAAAAGATAATTGAAGAAAAATTTGTCAGTGGTCCAAGTAAACAAGTAATTAATAAATCAATGAACATTGGGGAAATTAATGGATGAGATCAAAGACTTGTGATTTTGACTTGATATGTTGACTTGCCTTCCAACGCGTGCTCCAACTGACAGGTATTGATTCAACTTGACTTGGTATCAACCATTGACTTTGCATCCCATCCCCTTGGGCGCAAGTTACAAACATCTTCTTGCAAATGTGGACTTGACTTAAGTGAAACATGTGGAAATATCTCTACCCAACCCAATATTAATATAATGCCTATATATTTATTGATACTAATAAATGAAAATTGGGTTTTTATTCAACAACTATAATAAGAGAGCTTTTCAAAACACTTTGGTTATTGACCAAGTCTATTTTGAAATGCCCTTATAATTTAGGTTAATATTACATGGGGTCTTATGATTACACACACAAAAGTGGATTACACCAAATTTTCTAAAAATAAGGGGGAAAAAAAAAACTGTACAACGTACAACTGACTCTTATTGATATCACTATGTGGAAAAAGATAATTGAAGAAAAATTTCAGTGGTCCAAGTAAACAAGTGATAAATCAATGAATATTGGGGAAATTAATGGATGAGTGCATATTTATATATCATTTTGTACCCTTCTAACTTATGATTTGATTATGTTTTTGAGTTAAACTTGTGCTTTTAATAAATTTTGTGTTTGTTTCAGTGTAATAAGCTTTGAGACTCATTAAATGCATTTTGGAGACAAGTTAGCTCATTTGTGTCTGCAAATCTGTCAACTTCACGGATTGGACTGTACTTGCTCAAGATGAACCAGATGATGAGCCCTATATCATTGGAAAGATGCAGAAACTTGACTTGGTAAGGTGCCTTCCCGTGTCCAATCAACCGTTGGCTTTGCATCCCATCCTCCTAGGCACAAGCTACAAATATCTTCTTGCAAATGTGGACTTGACTTAAGTGAAACATATGGAAATATCTCTACCCAACCCAATATTAATATAATACCTGTATATTTATTGATACTAATAAATGAAAATTGAGTTTTTATTCAACAACTATAATAGGAGAGCTCTTCAAAACACTTTGGTTATTGACCAAGTATATTTTGAAATGCCCCTATCATTTAGGTTAATATTACATGGGGTCATACAATTACACACAAAAGTGGATTATACCAAATTTTCTAACAAGAAGAAGAAAAAAAAACTATACAATGTAAAATCGACTCTTATTCATAAATTTTTAGTGGTCCAAGTAAACAAGTGATAAATCAATGAATATTGGGGAAATTAATGGATGAGATCGAAGACTTGTGATTCAGACTTGGTATGGACCATATGGTGATTTGCCCGTCAATGCAACTATTGACTTAGAATTGGTATGGTGATTTGTCTTTCAACGCGTGCCCCAATTGACTTGCAGAGGCTTGACTTGGTAAGGTGCCTTCCCGTGTCCAATCAACCATTGGCTTTGCATCCCATCCTCCTAGGCACAAGCTACAAATATCTTCTTGCAAATGCGGACTTGACTTAAGTGAAACATATGGAAATATCTCTACCCAACCCAATATTAATATAATAGCTATATATTTATTGATACTAATAAATGAAAATTGAGTTTTTATTCAACAACTATAATATGAGAATTTTTCAAAACACTTTGGTTATTGACCAAGTCTATTTTGAAATGCCCCTATAATTTAGGTTAATATTACATGGGATGATCACGAAACACTTAGGTATATTTAGTGTTGAATATCTGATCATAGAGTTTCGGAGCAGCTTCCTCCATTTTGCATTCGGATTCTTTGATTTGATTTGTTTTGTTACTAATTAAATGATTAGTATATGAATTACTCAGTCCTGTTCTTCAAAACTCCTGTGGTCCGAGGAAATTGTGGTCATCCACTCTTGGAAATGTGGATGAGATTGGTATCCTTGCCTCACCCTCTTTCCAATTCCATCATTGCCCCGTTAAATATTTTATTATAAAGTATAAGATTTCAAGTATTTTAACTTTAAAAATAACTTAGATGGTGCTGCTCGTGGTTATTCTCGTGATTTTGGTAGCCATTGTTTTTGTATGCTACATCGACATATTTGTTATAAAATGTAGGCCTTGCAATTCCAAAACTCTAGACTAGGTACGCTATTTTTATTAACCTAAAAATTATTGTGACCATGTCTACTAAAAAATAATTTACCTATATTCTACATATCTAATACAAGGTAAATTATCTATATAAAAAATACGTAAATATTTATAAAGAAAAAGGTTCCATTAATTATGAGAAAATAGGTACATTGTTTCTATATAAAAAAAAATAGAAACGTTACGATTGAAATTAGTTCTATAAAATAAATAGGTACATTATTTATGAAAAAATAGGCACGTTATTTATAAAAATAAAAATGGGTACCAATTTTACCTATATTTTGTAGGTATAAGAATTTACCGAGATTGTACAGGTGAATTAATTATTCATAGTTATTTTATTTTTTTAACTAATAATTAATTACCTTAGTTTGTTTTAATGTACCTAAGAAAATGTAGGTAATTGCGGGAACCTAAAACAAAGAGTATTTGATTTTAAAAAGAGATGAAAAAGTTACTTAAAATTTCCTAAATCTATGCAAAATTGAAACATCATTAATGTGTTATGTGCATACTTATAACACAAATTAGGGTTATTTTTGGGATCTAAAAAAAATTACAATAACTTAGATTTAAAGTTTAATTAGGTAAATTGATGAGTCGAATCCAATCATTAGGTTTTAATTATAAAAATTGAGTTTTATTTATAGAAAAATAAAATGATGGATTGTAGGTAAGACATAATTAGTTTGAAGGGAAAAAGTCATATTGGCTATGAAAGGAAGGTAATATAGTAGTTTAGATTTAGAGTAGTTTGGACTATATCATTGTATTTGTATACATCTGCAAATGTGGGTTAGGCTAATTGGTTAGGATGGTGAGCTTACCCCTTCCACCCAAGTTCAAATCCCTTTCCGTGTAGATTACATTAGTTTAAATTAGTTCAGAGACTATCGCTTGTGTACCCAAGAAAGAAATAATAGCTTTGGTTCTTGTTCCCCTCATTCTATACTTATTCCTCTTTTTTTTTTTTTTCTCTAAATAATGTAGGGGAGGGGGACTTCCAAAGTGTAGATCTTTCACCTTCAGTATGAAGGGTGTGGGTTTGTGTGCTGCAACATTCAGTTTAATTTAAAAAGAAAAAAAACAAGTTATAGAACGTACTCCAGACTCTTTCTCAGTCAATACCAAATGAAATTAGCACATATACCAAATGTTATCTAAGATGTCGTTTATTTCTTAGAGCACTTGGGACTTGAAGAGATACGACTCCAACTTTTGCCACGATGATACTTTTTTCAGCTCACTGTATATGACAATTATTTCCATTGCTCAACCCGTGACTGATGAGGACGGGGTGAGCAAGAGAAATGCATATCCATCCTTAGCTTGGAAACGAAGAAAAGGAACTTTGATTCATTTGTATGCGCTTCCTTTTCACGCTATATTTACTCAAAAGTAGGAACGAAGCGAGCAAATTGAAGGAACGGAGGGAGCGAGCAAACTGAGCTTGCTAGCGAGCTCAAGCTGAGCGACCGTCTTCTTCGTCGAGCGAGCGTCCTCTTCGTCATCTTCTTCGTCTCTGTGGTTTCAATTTCTAGGTTTTCTCCCAATATATGTGAGCTTTCTATTTCTCTGTGGTTTCAATGTCAGTTTTGATTTCATTTGAGTTTGATTTGAGTGCGATTGTGATTGTGATTGTGATTCTCTATTCTCTAATTCCCCAATTCTCTATTCACTGTGATTTTGAGTTCCACTGTGATATTAATTTTCCTAACTATGATTTTGTTTTGGGTATATTTTGTGTTTATTTATCTTGGAGTCTTCAATTTAGTTCATGGAGGCTTTGATTTGATAAATTAAGGCTTCAAGCTTGCAGAGGCTTCGGTTTACTTGAGGAAAATATTATTGCACTATTCATGTTTGCTTTCAGAGCATAGTCCGTGTACAGAGTATGTAGATTTGAAAACTTATAACTGCGACTAGTCTTTTTGGTTTAGGCTGTGCCCCCTATGTTACCAAAAAAAACCTTATAACTGCAATGGAAATTCTCAGCTAGTTTTGATGAAATAGGGGGAAGACCCCCAAACATACTGGATACAAAATAGAGTATAGAGTACAGAGTCTACATTTTGTCTAGTTTATCTAGTTTCTTTTAGGTTCACAAAGTCTCCATTTTTTATGTTTCGTGGTTATGATGAAACATACTGGAGTGAAAACAGAGTATAGAGTTAAACTTCTGCTACACTTAGCAAGCCTTTATTTTACCTTTTAATATGATTCGATGCTTATTTGTTTACCATCCTCTCCTTTGGCTCTGTTCTCAGTCTAAATCTTATTCCTTATAGCATTATTAGTTAAGTCCATTACAAGATGCTTTTTGAAATCTCCCTTTCTGTAAAATTGCATCTTCTTATTCAATTTTCTGAGTTACTGATAACTTGGAAGTCTAAGACTAAGAGTAAGATAAATAAACAGAGGCTGTTATATTGTGTTGAATTTCATTATTATAATGGTTTGCTTTAGGCACCTTTGATTATTAGTCATCAAAGTTTACCCCATTAACAGTCCTCCTTAGACTAGTTTGATACATCTACCTGTAAGACCATGAAACCCAGATTTAGACTAATCATACTAGTGGAAAAACACAGTATGAAGCATGGAAAGACTTTGATCCAAAACACAAATCATTTGCATTGGATTGACGCAATGTTAGACTGGGATATTTGCCTTTTCAATCATTTAGGTTTCATCATATGCTTCTTTGGTTTTCAGGTTGCAGCACTTAGTTTTGGTGAAGTCTACAATGCACAATATGTTAAGATGTATAATATATTCATGGTCTAGTTACATGTGCCACTATCAATTTTCTGTATGTTATGCCTAATTTAACATAACATAAAGTTTGGAAGAAAATAAAAAGTAAATATTTATTTTAATCAATTGTATTTTGGAAGAAAATTACTCATTATTGAAAAGTTTACAAAGACATAAGTCTTCTTTAAACTACACAGACATAAAATTTACATATTCTCAATGTATATAACTTTGGGCAAATTTTCTGATTTCCTAATTTATTTTTTATTGGAACAAATCAGACTATTCTTCCCTCAAGCTTATGCAAATGGATTTAGCGAGGAACATGTATGTTGTCCTTAATGATTTGAGGCTTTCCTATTGTGTGTATTTAACTGGTTCATATGATGCTGTTTCTTCAGGCATTCATTCAGAACTTGGCACTGTTTCTCACTTCATTTTACAAGGCAAGTTTGTTCTCTTTCAGATGAATATGTTGATAGCCTTGCCTTCACCAGCCGTATTTGGATATGATAGTTCTGCTGTTTGGTTTATTTCGTAACAGGATCTTTAAGCTTGATCGATTGTGTTGTCTATAATTATTGTTTACTCATCCATAAAAGAGTTTGCGATTATGATTAATCTTCAAGCCTTCAATAAGGATGTTATTAATTGTCTCCTTTTCTTTTTGCAGTCACATATTCGTGTGCTCGAAACCACACAACAGAATATAGCCGCATTGCTGATGGGTCTTGAATATCTAATAAACATCTCATATGTGGATGGCACTAAAAATTTTAAGGTATGATTAATTATGATGAGCTCTCTAGCACCCACCCAAAGGCCCTATTAGCTCTTTCTCTCTCTCTCTTCCCATTTGAACAGATGAAGTGATAATTTGACTTGGTCCTACATCAAATCATCAATGGCAGAAGCAACAAAGAGGTATGTCACTTGTTTATGCTTTTTTTGCCAAATATGACAATTTCTCTTTTTTGTTTCACTTTCTTTCCTGATTTTTTGTTGCTTCTTTTTTTGCTCTTTCAGATTTGCAGTTGTTACAGGTACAAACAAAGGGATTGGATTAGAAACTGTCAAGCAATTGGCCTCCAAAGCAAGGCTATTTGAAGGCCTTGGACTTTCAGGTTAGTTATAAGAAGAAAGAACTTCATATCTTTCAAATTTCTTTTTTCTTTATATTTTCTAGATTTATTTACTTTTTCTAAATAAAACATATAGTGATACAGTTGGGTTCTGCACAGGTGAACAATGCAGGGATTGGTGGAGTCAAACTAGATGCTGATGCTTTTATAGCTACAGAATATTCTGGTGGTGGGGTAAGTCTTGCACTTTTCTTTTTTGTTCCACCGCACACATTAAGGTGATGCACTTTGAGAAAGGAAGCTTCTAATGTCGACCATATATGCTTCTGTTTACTTCATCTTGATACTATTAGCATACCTTATGGCTCCTAAAACCATGTTTAGTTTGTCTTTCTATTTGTTAAGATGATGATCCATTATTCTTAGTTTGTCTTTCTTTTTGCTGTTTTTTTTTTTCCACCATTTTTTTGTTTTCTTTGTTGGTAATCTAAAAATCTTGTTTTTTCAACATTTAGGTTGAACTTAAATATCTAGCATTTTGTTTTTGAGACATCTTCTGAATTTGTTGGAAGAATGTTAGATATATGGATTGCTTTTGAATGCAATGAATTATTTGATGCTATAAATTTTATCTACAGCACTGTCAAACAAGAGAAATAAAGAAATAAAGAAATATAAATGGATTTAAGGTATGTCTTTGAAGCATGATTAGAAGCCCATAACAAGTCAAGAAGCTCAGTGTGTATAAAAGGACAAAAAAGAATATAAATAATGTTGTATATGAAAAGAATAAGAAGCAAGATCACTCCTAATACTGAATCAATGAGAGAGTGTGTGTGTGTGTGTGTGTGTGTGTGTGTGTGAGAGAGAGAGAGAGAGAGAGAGAGTAAATGCTGATAAGTGACTCCCTATTCAAAAGTTTAAACCCTTGAGAAATAATTCGCTCAGTATATTTATCAAGAAAGTTTGATTCATGATTGACTAATAATTCGCTCAGTATCCACTCTGTCTTCTCATCATCAGGAAGATACTTGAGTAGAAAGAACTCTTTTGGATTAGTATTCAATAATATGTGTACGGCCTTCAAAACTTGCAATCTACTGAGGTTCGGTATCTTTGAGACCACTGCAAGTACATCCTCCCCTCTGAGTTGCGGTTTCATTTGACTTGCCGAAAACTCCTTTTGTGAGTCTGCCGCCTCACCAATTGCTTGTGCCAATGGATCCTTTTTCGCTTTCTTATTTGGATGCAAGTCGGAAATTGAAGTTGATAGATGTGTCGAAGTATGTGAGTTGGGAATAAAATTCTCATCATTTTCTTGTTTAACCTCCATATTTTCTTCAGCACAATAACAGAGAGAAAGTAAAGCATAAAAAACATCCACTAAAGCAGCAAAGAAGTGCATTAACTGCTGACTATTACAACCACAAGGACACAAGATGTGTTGGAGTTCATAATCACATGTAGAAGCAGTTTCATTTTTATTATACAGAAGATGAGGAATATTGTGAATATTTAATTTTGTTAAGTTTTCGAAAGAGAGAAAAGCATTGAATCACTCCCGAAAATATCAAATTCAAAGGCAGCTCCTAGTGAAAATAGGAAAATTCATCACTCAAAACTGTTCCAGTCACACTTAAATAAATGTTAACCACCCCATCTCATTAGTTGACTAAAAGAATACATATATGATCTGAAACAGAGCTTATCTTTTTTACTAATTAATGCAATCAAAATCAATCTTACATATATGATCAGAAACAGAGCTTTTCTTTAATACTAAATCACTAACCACAGAAGCATTCGGGAGTGATAAGTGGAAGTGGAAAATCATAAGACAGAGGAGCAGAAACCAATGAGAGGGTATAAAAGAAGAACAACTGAATAAACAAATGGAAACAAAAACCTAACAATTAATAGATAATCAATGGATTAGAAATGAAAGTTGAAGACAGGGTTTAACAAAGCTGAAAAGGACAAAAACACATATAAACTAAAGCAAGCTCAACATTAGAATGACCTGTAAATGGCTCTTTCAATGGGATGCCCAAATGTACGCAACCGGTGAGCTTAACGACCTCATTGGCAAGTCGGGCCATGCGCTTTCTCAGCTTTATAGAAAACTTCTCAAAGCTTTTCGTCTGGGACAGAGGAGGCTGATTAAGCTGTGGAGGACTTGGCTCCGAAGCAGGTGCAGGAGGAGGAGTAAATCCAACAACAGATTCTTCACTTGTTTCATCTGTCTCATCATTATGAAACATCATCTTGTTGATAGGTGGCATAAGTTGTTTAAGCTGATCCGTAGGATCATTTCGCACCTTAGACGCCATGGCAAACCTAGTGATCAACGACCCAAAAGGCAGGGAATGAGTTTTGTAGTAGTCGTTGTTAAGCTCATAATTTCATAACTTACTTCTTTTGCTTAGTTTCCTAGATTTCTATGTTATTTGCCTTTCTTTGTGTGTTTTGTAGGCAAAAAGAGCAAGAGAGCATAATTCATGCAATTCAAGCATGTTAAGGCCTAATTTGGATGAATGGATGAAGAGCTTAAAGACAAACTCATTTTGGCTACAGCCCCCTGCCAGTCCAGTTCCGTAGGTCATATTGCAAGCTTTGTTTCAATAACCTACATAGCTCGAATGAGGCCACATTCTTCATGAAAGTTGTTCCAATTTGTGTGTACTATAACATATCCAAACGTCAGCCCCATTGGATAAATCTGGAGTCCGTTACCTAGCAAACACAGAACCATGCTCAGGATGGATCTTATCAGCGCGGAAAATGAGTTAGCAATTTGTTTCGGCCTTAACTTCTTCCTCCGACCTTGGATTGGTCCAACTAACATATGGATGGAAAGAAGACATTCTGAACTTCAATTTCGAGTGCTTAAAGTCCTAATTTGATTAAGAGAAGCCCAAGTTGTAAGCCCTTGAAGTTGCTGGTCATGCTGACCTCAGCATGTGCTGGTTGGATGCTTGGTCATGGTGAGCTAGGTATGAGCTATCATTTCTGGTTGGAAGCTTGGTCATGGTGACATGAAGATGAGCTAGGGCTGCTGGTGGGATCTATTGGTGAAGTGCATCAACCAATTCAAGATTTTCTAATACAAGTGCATCACCCAATTTAGATTTTCTAATACAAGTGCATCAACCATTTCAGATTTTATAAAACAAGTGTTGTATGCATTAGCCATATTGAATTCAGATTTTCACTTCCCCTAGGCCTATAAATAGGGAAGTTCTCTAAGCTTGTAAACAGACCCCAAGGGGGGGAGCTCTCAAACACTTCTCTAGAGCTCCCTTCCCTTCTCTCCCTCAAATTCTCTTAGTTTCTCTTTCTAGTCTTCAATTGTTATAATGAAATATTTGTGCTGAAATTTTCCTTAAGTTTTTCTTAGTTCCACTCTACTTTTCATTATGTAAATTCTTTTCTTTAGTTTTTCAAGTTTGATTAGTTTCCAAGTTTCAATTATGGTTTTTGTTCTTATTCATTATGCTTATAAGTTAATATGCTTGTTTGAATGATTGATCACCATTTAGGCTTGCATGTTAGCTATCTTGGTTTGAATTAAGAGTATACACCATGCTTTAATTCGAATTGAACTATGAATAGGAAGAGTATGTATGGACATTCGACAACAGGGATTAGATACATGCTTGGTTGTTTAAATTGTTCTTCTATGCTTAATGGGTTCCTAATGCTTAATTTTAGGTTAGACAACAAATGATCAAATTAGGGAATTAGGAACACAAGGTTATGACCAAACACCATGGCTTAATCATACTTTAGCTAGAATCAATCCGTTAATCTAATTGAACTTAGGAACTTATCTGCTTGAGTTAGTTATTTCTTTCTTCCTTGTTTTATTTATTTCCTTTCTTTTTCATTTCTATTTTGTGTAGGGAAACTAAATTGGATCATTCAATCACCAATCCCTGTGGAATCGACCTCGCACTTACATACGCTAAACTACCAACGGTTTGTGCACTTGCGAGTATCACAAGTTGAGGATGCAGCTTAATCCATTTTGGTGCAACTGTATCTTCGCAACAATCGTCTGGGGTTGCAGCCAGGCAAATGGCTCGGAAAATGTGGGCGGACAGATCAATGGACACATTATTTTCATCTCTCATACTTTTCTTATTCTTTTCAATAAAAGTACGGATAAAAAGTATGAATGGAAAGATCCAAGATCATTTGCCACTAACACAATATTTCTATTTTCAATGTGAGATAATACTCTCAACAAAAGCATGGGCTAAATACGAGAAAACACGGAGGACAAAACATCCCCACGCATAATGCATGCTTAATTATTTTAAGTCATGATCAAAGAAAAAAAAAATTGTAGTTTATAGAGTTTTTCCTTGTTACCAAAGAAAAAAAAAATTAGCTCAAATCCTAATTCTAAGTCGTGATCAAGTACATGATTAAGTGATTTTTATTATTTTTAATAGATTGAATAAAATGCCTTTATATGTTATAATATATTATGAAGCTTGCTGGTGCTTTGAGTTCGCACATTCAAACTTGAACGGGCCCCAGCGAAGCTAACCTAACTTCGTTTGCTGAAAAAGGTTGACTTTTAATGAAAATCGGAGTATCAATTGAGCATTCTTTATTTGGTGGTTTCAGTTTGTGGGGTTTTAACATTTATGTCCAACAAAAGGTTAAATTTTACATATAACTGTTGTATAAACCCTCTTCTCGTTATGAGGGACATAAAGTTCAAGT
This sequence comes from Prunus avium, assembly GCF_965620075.1. Lineage (NCBI taxonomy): Eukaryota > Viridiplantae > Streptophyta > Magnoliopsida > Rosales > Rosaceae > Prunus > Prunus avium. The sequence goes on along the minus strand of NC_142285.1, from coordinate 22,878,868 downwards.
GGTTAAGAGCAGTTACAACATAATTTATGCTTAAACTTTTCATGTGATTTGACTGCTTGAATGTGAAAGAGAACTTTCATATTACCAAGACTTCTATTTACACTCATGCAATGGGTTTCTATTTTGGCACCTTCTACAGTGCACTGTTGTGCATATACAACTGCACCAAAATGGATTCAGTTGCATCCTCAACTTGTGATACTCGCAAGTGCACGAGCCGTTCGGTAGTATAGCGTATGTAAGTGCGAGGTCGATCCCACGAGGATTGGTGATTGAATGATTCAATTTATTTTCCCTACACAAAACAGAAATGAAAAAGAAAGGAAATAAATACAACAAGAAAAAAGGAAATAACTCAAGCAAATAAGTTCCCAAGTTCAATTAGATTAATGGATTGATTCTAGCTAAAGTATGATTAAGCCATGGTGTGTGGTCATAACCTTGTGTTCCTAATTCCCTAATTTGATCATTTGTTGTCTAACCTAAAATTAAGCATTAGGAACCCATTAAGCATAGAAGAACAATTTAAACAACCAAGCATGTATCTAATCCCTGTTGTCGAATGTCCATACATACTCTTCCTATTCATAGTTCAATTCGAATTAAAGCATGGTGTATACTGATAAGCTCATAATTTCATACATATACATGCCCTATTTACTTATTTCTTTTGCTTAGTTTCTTAGATTTCTAAGTTATTTGCCTCCCTTTGTGTGTTTTGTAGGCAAATAGAGCAAGAGAGCATAATCCATGCAATTCAAGCATGTTAAGGCCTAATTTGGATGAATGGATGAAGAGCTTAAAAGACAAACTCATTTTGGCTACAGCCCCCTGCCAGTCCAGTTCCGTAGGTCATATTGCAAGCTTTGTTTCAGCAACCTACACAGCTCGGATGAGGCAGCATTCTTCATGAACGTTGTTCCAATGGGTGTGTACTATAACATATCCAAATTTCAGCCCCATTGGATAAATTTGGAGTCCGTTACCTAGCAAACACAGAACCATGCTCAGGATGGATCTTATCAGCGCGGAAAATGAGTTAGCAATTTGTTTTGGCCTTAACTTCCTCCTCCGACCTTGGATTGGCCCAAATAACATATGGCTGAAAAGAAGACATTCTGAACTTCAATTTCGAGTGCTTACAACTTGGGCTTCCCTTAAGCAAATTAAGACTTTAAGCACTCAAACTTGAAGTTTAGAATGTCTTCTTTCCAGCCATATATCATTTGGGCCAATCCAAGGTCGGAGGAGGAAGTTAAGGCCAAAACAAATTGCTAACTCATTTTCCGCGCTGATAAGATCCATCCTGAGCATGGTTCTGTGTTTGCTAGGTAACGGACTCCAGATTTATCCAATGGGGCTGAAGTTTGGATATGTTATAGTACACACCAATTGGAACAACTTTCATGAAGAATGTGGCCTCATTCGAGCTATGTAGGTTGTTGAAACAAAGCTTGCAATATGACCTACGAAACTGGACTGGCAGGGGGCTGTAGCCAAAATGAGTTTGTCTTTAAGCTCTTCATCCATTCATCCAAATTAGGCCTTAACATGCTTGAATTGCATGAATTATGCTCTCTAAAGCCATCATTATTACCTAAAGCTCAATGAACTGAAAGATAAACACAAAAAGGATTAAAAGCACAAGTTTAACTCAAAAACATAACCAAATCATAAGCTAGAAGGGTACAAAATGATATACAATTATGAACCGATCAAATACCCCCAAACCTAGATTTTGCTAGTCCTCAAGCAAAACAAAAGGAAAACGAAGAAAAATAACACAAAATAAGAAGTTAACTAGACCACTTTCGTAGGTAACTCGATTGCATTGAGCGTATGCAACAAGCCTTTAAACCTCTAGGCATCCCTAGTAGGAGGAGTTGTGTCTCCTGAGGGTTTAACAGAAACGATACCCACAAACGTTTTACTAACTCTACAAAACAAAGTGGTTAGAAAACTTATTAGATTTGTTAGTCTTTAAGCAAAATAAAAGAAACACAAAAACCAAAACAAAAATAATTACAAAAACAAAACAAAAATATAAATATAAATAAATAAATAAAAACTCAAAACCATCATTCCGAACATTTTCTGAAGAGAAATGACTCATGCACATGACTCAAAAGTTTTAACAATAAAAACTCAATTTTAGACATTATTTACAAGGTGGCAAAGTTCAAAACATAATATGCTCAAAGTGTGGTAGTGTGATAGCCAAATGCAACAAATTCCCCAATCTTAGTTTTCACACAATTTCAAAAATCATACAAAGCACAAGTTCAACTTCAAATCTCACCAAAGTTGTCCTCTCACAAATGAATCACTCGGAAGAGGGCTATAATGCAACACTCAGTTATAAACATGAGATTAGAGTTAAACCATAAAGACTTAACTCGAAATAGAAAGATGAAGAACTTGCATTAATATGATCTCAAGAAGGATGCCAAGCACTTAAAAGTAGAAAAATGAATGCAATTCAACCACATGACATTTAAGATCAATTTAGGTCTTTAACATAGGTTGTAATGGGGCCAAGGGTGTAAGGTGAGTAAGAAATGAAGGGTATGGATAAAACAAAGTCCAAGAAACTCAAAATATAAGAGCATAAAACAATTGTTTACAAGACTTCGAATCATCACGATTAGATTTTTTTCTTTTACACGATCAAAACTCCTTATACCTTCATTTACAATTATTCATACTCCTTTCCTTGAATTGAACAAACACCAATTTATTTAGAAGGCCCAAAAATGAAACCCAAAAATGAAATTTCATTCAACCACCACTTAATCACAATTTTTCTCTTTTCTTTTCTTTTCTTTCACCAATTGAGTGAAATTTTTTTTTTCTTTATGTAATATCCCTTCCCAAACTTAGCATGAAAAACACATCCGAATTAGAGCTCATGAGTTCCTTAGAAAGGTAAATTCTTGTTTTTCGGGCTAAGGCGGGGAAATATAATTGGTAAAATGAAAGAAAAGGTTTACATGTAGGCTCAAAATGGTTAACAATGGAAAATCATGCTTAAGCATGCATAAGGTTAGCTTGAAAGGTACAAACGATCCAAAGAGGGCCTTAATATCATTTCTTAAATGTCATGAAATCGAATTGCAAAAGAATGAATGACTTTTAAGTATTCAACCAAATCAATGAATAATGAGATCAAACAACAACTTTGATGACAAGAAAATAAGAGTATGTGTATAACACTCATGAAATGAAGCACAAGGCTCAAAAGCTCACATTTATGGTTATATAAGTCTAATTTATGCTTGATACAATTCTTTGGGTCATGCAAATCCTTTAATTGGAGAATTATGAAACAAATGGCAAGTGCAAAGAAGGTTTCGAACATGTTATGCTAGAACGATGCCAAATTAATTAATTAATTAATTATTATTTTTTTACAATAAAAATTTACAAGGAAAAAAAATAAATAATAAATAAATTTCAATTTTTTATTTAAGTCATGCAACATTTATCACAATCTCATCAAATGTGTTCGGAAAGTGACTAAACAAAACAAGATTCAAAACAAGAAAGAAAATTAAATATTATTTTTTTTTAAATTTTTTTTTTTTTTAATTTTAAGAAAAACCAAGTTTACTTGCTAAACTCCAATAATTTGTTAGTCCTTAAGAAAAACAAAAAAAAACGTTAACCTTCCAACCAGACAGAAATTTTAAACTTCATAGACATGGCTCAACAAGGAACAAAACAAGCACTAAGGAAGTTCTAAACATTATTCAAGTGCTGTCACAATCTCACAAAAATCATGCTCAAGGTGTGTGTGTGAAGTAGCCATGAAGATACAACTCATGCTTCTCAAACAACGATATGAATTCCTGCAAGAATGAACACAAGTTTGCCAAGCTAAACCAAGATCAATAGGACTTTACTTATGGATGTAATGGGGTTATGATAATAGTTAGACAAAGAATGGTTATGGAAACACAAGGTCTAAAGAACAAAGTAGAGCATGACATGTAAACAAGATTATTGACATTTGAAATGTAAGGCACAAAAATTGAAAAGCTCACAACACCAAATTTTGCAATTGAATCACTTCACAATTTGATTTTGACATTTACACACTTTGTATAATATTTGGCCCAATTTTGCGGCTCTTTATCCTAGATCACCTTTATTTCTCCTTATATCACCCTAGGGTCGTGACTACATTGGCCACACTTCTTTTCTCTTTTTCTTTTGATTGAGGTTGCCATCTCTCTCCATTTTTATTAAGCTATCATAAATTGCTAAAACGAACACAAAAAACTTGAAACAGAATTAAAGGATTACGAAATATAAAAAAAAACTAAAAATGAAAAGGAAAAATCAACACACGTCCAATTCCATGCTTCAAAGCAACAAGCACCAATGGGTTGTGTAAGCTGGGACTTAAACCCAGTTCTCTTGCTTGTTGGGCAATTGTCCTTTTCTGTTGGACTACAAACACAACTTGTCCATTAACGTCATTAACTTTTAAACTTGAAATTGTCCAGTTAAGAAAAAAAAAAAATTAAAGTAGGAAAGCCAAATAGAATCAAACAATGTTACCGATCCCCGGAAACGGCGCCAAAAACTTGTTGTGTAGATTTAGCTCCACCAAAATGGATTAAGCTGCATCCTCAACTTGTGATACTCGCAAGTGCACGAACCGTTGGTAGTTTAGCGTATGTAAGTGCGAGGTCGATTCCACAGGGATTGGTGATTGAATGATCCAATTTAGTTTCCCTACACAAAATAGAAACAAAAACAAAGAACATAAAACAAGGAAGAAAGAAATAAGTAACTCAAGCAAATAAGTTCCCAAGTTCAATTAGATTAATGGATTGATTCTAGCTAAAGTATGATTAAGCCATGGTGTGTGGTCATAACCTTGTGTTCCTAATTCCCTAATTTGATCATTTGTTGTCTAACCTAAAATTAAGCATTAGGAACCCATTAAGCATAGAAGAACATTTTAAACAACCAAGCATGTATCTAATCCCTGTTGTCGAATTTCCATACATACTCTTCCTATTCATAGTTCAATTCGAATTAAAGCATGGTGTATACTCTTAATTCAAACCAAGATAGCTAACATGCAAGCCTAAATGGTGATCAATCATTCAAACTAGCATATTAACTTATAAGCATAATGAATAAGAACAAAAACCATAATTGAAACTTGGAAACTAATTAAACTTGAATACTTAAGAAAGAATGTACATTACAAGAAAAATAAATTACAACTAAGAAAACATTAAAGAAAGCTAGAATTGAGAACTAGAAAGCAAAACTAAGAGAATTTGAGGGAGAGAAGGGAAGTGTTTGAGAACTTTGAGGAGGGAGAAGAAAGTGTTTGGGAACTTTAGAGAATTTTGGAAGAACATGTGTTTGAGAGCTTTGAGGATTTTGGAAGGGAATGTGTTTAAGACATGGGGAATTTGGAAGAGAGTGTTTGAGAACTTGGAGGATTTGGAGAAGAAAGTAGAGAGGTGTTTTGAGAGCTTTGTGGATTTTGGAAGAGAGTGTTTAGGAACTTTGAGAATTTGGAAGAGAGTGGTTGAGAACTTGGAGGATGTTTGTGAACTTGGAGAATTTGAGAACTTAGGGAAGGAAGAGAAATGTGTTTGTGAAGTGTTTGAGACATGAAGACTTTTGGAAGAGAAGGGAAGTAGAGAGATGTTTGAGAACTTTGAGGATTTTGGAAGAACATGTGTTTGAAAACTTTAGAGAATTTGATGAAGGAAATGGGAGAAGTGTTTGGAGAAGAGAGCATTTGAAGAATTTAGAAGAAGAGAAAGGAAAAGTGTTTGATATTTAGTACAAAGAAAATTTAATAGAATGATCTTATTACAACAATTGAGAACTACAAAGGGAAACTAAGAGAATTTGAGGGAGAGAAGGGAAGGGAGCTCTAGAGAAGTGCTTGAGAGCTCCCCCCCTTGGGGTGTGTTTACAAGCTTAGAGAACTTCCCTATTTATAGGCCTAGGGGAAGTGAAAATCAGAATTCAATAAGACTAATGCATACAACACTTGAATTATAAAATCTGAAATGGTTGATGCACTTGTATTAGAAAATCTGAAATGGGTGATGCACTTGTATTAGAAAATCTTGAATTGGTTGATGCACTTCACCACTAAATCCCACCAGCAGCCCTAGCTCATCTTCATGTCACCATGACCAAGCTTCCAACCAGAAATGATAGCTCATACCTAGCTCACCATGACCAAGCATCCAACCAGCACATGCTGAGGTCAGCATGACCATAAACTTCAAGGGCTTACAACTTGGGCTTCTCTTAATCAAATTAGGACTTTAAGCACTCTAAATTGAAGTTCAGAATGTCTTCTTTCCAGCCATATGTTATTTGGGCCAATCCAAGGTCGGAAGAAGAAGTTAAGGCCGAAACAAATTGCTAACTCATTTTCCGCGCTGATAAGATCCATCCTGAGCATGGTTCTGTGTTTGCTAGGTAACGGACTCCAGATTTATCCAATGGGGGTGAATTTTGGATATGTTATAGTACACACCCATTGGAACAACGTTCATGAAGAATGTGGCCTCATTCGAGCTATGTAGGTTGTTGAAACAAAGCTTGCAATATGACCTACGAAACTGGACTGGCAGGGGGCTGTAGCCAAAATGAGTTTGTCTTTAAGCTCTTCATCCATTCATCCAAATTAGGCCTTAACATGCTTGAATTGCATGAATTATGCTCTCTAAAGCCATCATTATTACCTAAAGCTCAATGAACTGAAAGATAAACACAAAAAGGATTAAAAGCACAAGTTTAACTCAAAAACATAACCAAATCATAAGTTAAAAGGGTACAAAATGATATGTAATTTATACACCGATCAAATACCCCCAAACCTAGATTTTGCTAGTCCTCGAGCAAAACAAAAGGAAAACAAAGATAAAAACAAACAAGAAGTTAATTAAACCACTTTCGTAGGTAACTCGATTGCATTTAGCGTATGCAACAAGCCTTTAAACCTCTTAGGCATCCCTAGTAGGAGGAGTTGTGTCTCCTGAGGGTTTAACAGATACGATACCCACAAACGTTTTTCTAACTCTACAAAACAAAATGGTTAGAAAACTTATTAGATTTGTTAGTCTTTAAGCAAAATAAAAATAAAAATAATTATACAAACAAAAATAAAACCAAAAACCAAAAAATAAATAAATAAAATAAATAAATAAAAACAAAACAAAAGTAAGACTCAAAACAATCTTCCTGAACATTTTCTGAAGAGAAATGACTCATGCACATAACTCAAAAGTTTTTAACAATAAAAACTCAATTTTAGACATTATTCACAAAGCGGCAAAGTTCAAAACGTAATATGCTCAAAGTGTAGTAGTGTGATAGCCAAATGCAACAAATTCCCCAATCTTAGTTTTCACACAATTTCAAAAATCATACAAAGCACAAGTTCAACTTCAAATCTCACCAAAGTTGTCCTCTCACAAATGAATCACTCAGAAGAGGGCTATAATGCACACTCAGTTATAAACATGAGAATAGAGTTAAACCATAAGGGACTTAACTCGCAATAGAAATATGAAGAACTTGCATTAATATGATCTCAAGAAGGATGTCAAACACTTAAAAGTAGAAAAATGAATGCAATTCAACCACATGACATTTAAGATCAATTTAGGTCTTTAACATGGGTTGTAATGGGGCCAAGGGTGTAAGGTGAGTAAGAAATGAAGGATATGGATAATACAAAGTCCAAGGAACTCGCAATGCAAGAGCATAAAATAATTGTTTACAAGACTTCGAATCATCACGATTAGATTTTTTTCTTTTACCTGATCAAAACTCCTTATACCCTTCATTTACATTGATTCACTCCTTTCCTGAACAACCACCAATTTATTTTGAAGGCCCAAAAATGAAATTTCATTCAACCACCACTTAATCACAACTTTTCTCTTTTCTTTCACCAATTGTGTGATTTTTTTTTTCTTCGAAATTCCCAAACTTAGTATGAAAAACACATCCCAATTAAAGCTCATGAGTTCTTTAGAAAGGTAAATATTTGTTTTTCAGGCTAAGGCGAGGAAATATAATTGGTTAAATGAAAGAAAAGGTTTACATGTAGGCTCAAAATGGTTAACAATGGAAAATCATGCTTAAGCATGCATAAGGTTAGCTTGAAAGGCACAAACGATCCAAAGAGGGCCTTAATATCACTTCTTAAATGTCGTGAAGTCAAATTGCATAAGAATGAATGACTTTTAAGTGTTCAACCAAATCAATAAATAATGAGATCAAACAACAACTTTGATGACAAGAAAATAAGAGTATGTATATAACACTCATGAATTGAAGTACAAGGCTCAAAAGCTCACTTTATATGGTTATATAAGTCTAATTTGTGCTTGATACAATTCTTTGGGTCATGCAAATCCTTTAATTGGAAAATTATGAAACAAATGGCAAGTGTAAAGAAGGTTTCAAACATATCATGCTAGAACAATGCCAAATTAAAATTTTTTTTTTTAATTTTTTTTTTTTTAATAAAGAAAAAAAAACACTAAAATAAAATGAAATCCAATTTTCATTTAAGTCATGCAAACATTTATCACAATCCCATCAAATGTGTTCGGAAAGTGAATAAAATCAAAATAAAAATAAAAGCAAGACTCAAACAAAATAAAATAAAAATAAAAACAAGCAAAAAAATTAAATTAAATTAAGGAAAAAAATCAAATTTACATGCTAAACTCCAATACCCCCAAACCTAGAAATGAACATTGTCCTCAATGTTTAAAAATTAGGAACAAGCAATGTCATAGCAAGAAATGAAAGGTACTAAAGTAAATATAAATCACAAAACACACAAGAATTAAAATACACAAATAAAATAATTACAAAAATAAAAATTACAAAACAAACAAGCAAAAAAATAAAAAATGAAACAGTAAACCCTAATCACACAATTCTGAAACCCAAAAAAATTTGAAGCCCAAAGCCCACAATGAAATTAACCCACCTTGAAACCCAAACAAGGTGAAAAACCGACCCAAAATGAATTCTGAAGCCCACACATTTTATTATTATTATTATTATTTATTTTTAAAAAGAAGATAAAACGTGAATTATGAGCGCAAAGTGGGATTTCTGAAAAGAAAGCACGTGGTCCCTAATGTCGTCTCATGGATAGTCACGGGCAGAAAGCAGGAGCCACGTGTCGACGCATAGAGGCGCCGCAGACTCCACAAGCAGAAATTACGGGGCCATACAAAGTCGTGATGACTTTACTGAACGCGTCCGTTCAGAAAGGTCACGTCGAGATAAATGTGTTGGGTACGGTTGGAAAGCGAGAAGGTTGTGGGACTCGATGAATGCTGGAGATTCAGAAATGCTTAGACGCTGCAATGGCTAGGGTTTGTCAAAGACTATATCTATAAGAAGGAAAAAGAAGGGGATAAAAACAAAACCACAAACTCAGAAACACAAAAGAGAAAAGAAGAAAAAAGTGAGAAATCAAATGGCCTCTTCCTACCCATTTTCGTTGGATCTCAACCTAGCTCCACCGACTCAAACACGGGGCCAAGCAGCAGCACCAGTATGGATGCCCTACTTTGGCTCCTCACGAGGGCCTGTGTCTGTCAATGACTCAATACTCCTAGACAACGATGTTGCTATTGCAGTTGGCAGAAATTTAGTGACTCCCAAAGATATACATGTGTTCGGGACAAGGGATGACAACCGAGTCACGAGTGATGCCCTGGCACTGAGCGTGCAGAGTACAGCATGTGTTGCAAGTTTGGGTCATCGCCTACTTGCGAAGTCCCATGAGGTAGAGGTGCTGAAAGCTCAGTTGGCGGCGGAGCGAAGTATGGTTGAAGATTGTCAAAGTGCTATAAAGAGCTTAAAAAGGGAGAGGTCAAGGATAGTGGAGGTGAATCGACACCAGCTAGAAGTATTGCGGGACGAGAATAAAAACCTATCAAAGATGGTAGAGTTGTATTCTCGCGACATGCGAAAGCAGCTGGAGGACCTAGACCGACCGGGTAAACGCAAGCAAGCAGATCGCGAGAGTAGTTACGCTCAAGCTAAGATTGCGATCTTTGGGAGCTCAAGTGATGAGCCCCAAGAGGCTGTGCGTGAAGCCCCGGAAGAGGACAGCCAGAGGGCCAAACTCAAAGCTCCTATGGTCGAGACACCGAAGGCCAAGAAGAAATGATTTCAGTTTTTATTTAATTTTAAAGTGTATGTGTGTGTTTTTTTTTTCTTTAATTGGGAAATAAAAACGTTAGCTATCTCAAAGAAACGATTGACCCTAAATTTAAAGAATGACAATCAAACAAAAACACGAAGACCCAAACAAGATTTTTTATTTTTATTTTTTTATTTTTAGTTAAGTAAATACACAAATAACTGCTTCTTCTTTTAAGAGAAAAACTTAAGGATGACCAGTTAAGGGCCTCAGAAAACACAGCCAGGGGTTCCGGGAAGGTTGGAGGGGTCACAATGGTCCCGCTTAAAACCCTAACTTCTTAGACACCGAAGGTGTCGCCTTAAAGAACTCCTAGACACTGTATAGACTGCGGTTGCTCACTGGAGTTACCAAAAATTTAGCTCCTTCAAAGAATATCCTATGAGTTTTAAATTATACTACCTAATTAAATAAAAAACAAAATAAATAAATAAATAAATAAACTGAAATAAACACGCAATTCAAACAAGAATTTAAAAGAAGAGTTGGGATTCTTGCACCAGGTGTCCAAGACGCATCTTTAATTTTGTCTCTTCTTCCAACTACATTATTAAGAAACCTGTCAAACAAGAAGAAAATAATTGAAAATAAAATAAAATAAAATAAAATAAAATAAAAACTGAAAAAGCAAAAACACAAACATCAGAAAACAGGGAGGCAAAAGTAAGTGAAAGTGTAGACATGCTCCCTTTTAAAAAAAAACGTGCTCGCAATTTGCGCCAGAAATGAAGGGATCCGAGAGAAAAGAGCACAGGATAGCACCCTCGAGATCCGAAGTGCTTTCGGCTCCCTCGTCTGTATAAGTCTATTTAAACTCATCTCGGTGAAGTAGAAGAGTACCCCGCATTTCTTCCTGCAAATTCAGAGAAAAACATCAAAAAATCCAAAAACAAAACAATGGCATCCTCATGCACTCACCTTGATGATCTCAACCTTGAATTGTCCCTTGCGCCACCGAATGCGCAGATAAGGGCTCCTCAAAACCATGTCTTCCCAAACTCCACATATCATCATGGTACGGCCTCAAACTTTGCTGAGGTAATACCGAACTTTTCTGAGGCAGTGCCGAACAGAGCAGTGCTGCTGGAAGGCATGATTGGTAGCAAGCTCACATCGACAGATCATCTGCATGTGGCAAAGAGGTCTGACAAGGCAGCAGTGGAGGAGTCCCACAATTTAACTGTGCTCCACGCAGTCTCGGCTACCAATTTGGGCATGCGTTTACTGGCGAGAACACGGGAGTGTGCCGCGATGAGCGAGGAAATAGTTTCCTTGAAGGCTATGGTGGCGGACTTGCAGAAGCGGCTCTACTGTGCCAATCAGCACGTGGAAGCACTGCAAAGAAAAAATGAGGACCATGTGGAGCTGCTGCAGATTCTGCAAGTAAGAGATAATAGAGGCATGCCATGAAGATGAAGATGAAGACGAAGAAGAAGAAGAAGAAGTTGTTTTTATTTTTAATTTATTTGAATGTTCTTTTTTTTTTGTTTTTGTTTTTGTTTTTTTGTTTTGTTTTTAATTTTTTACTTTTTTTTTCTTTGTTTGTAATGCAGTGTTTGAGTGAAATAAAAATAATATGTTTTTAACACTCAGAAATAAACTAACTAACCACACCACGTAAATAAATACATAAACTAACTTAACAAAACAAAAAAAAGAAAACAAAGAAGTTCCAAATTGATTTTTTTTTAAAATTTATTATTATTTACAACTAACTGACCACACAAAGAAAAATAAATAAATAAAAAAAAAGAAGTTCCAAATTGCAATTTACAAGGATAAAAAAAAATAAAAACTCAAATTTCAATTTTTTAAAATTTTTGTTTTTTTTTTTGTTTTGTTTTTTTTTATTTTTTTATAAAACACACAAATATACAAGCAACTCATGGATGACCAGTTAAGGGCCTCAGAAAACACAGCCAGGGGATCCGGGAAGGTTGGAGGGGTCACAAAGGTCCCACTTAAAACCCAAACTTCTTAGACACCGAAGGTGTCGCCTAAACAACTCCTAGACACTGTATTGACGGAGACGCTCATTGGAGTTACCACGAGTCAGCTAATATAAAAAATCTTTTTAATTTTTTTTTAATAAAAGAAATATAAAATTAAAATTACTAAAATAATAACAAAACAACTAAAGAGAAAAGATTGGAATACTTCCCCTTGAAGCGATTAGGTCGAGCATGGATGCATTTGGAGGTCGCGACTTCTCCCACTGCTCCACACTCCCAATTCTTATGATTGAGGTTGCCATCTCTCTCCATTTTTATTAAGCTATCATAAATTGCTAAAACGAACACAAAAAACTTGAAACAGAATTAAAGGATTACGAAATATAAAAAAAAACTAAAAATGAAAAGGAAAAATCAACACACGTCCAATTCCATGCTTCAAAGCAACAAGCACCAATGGGTTGTGTAAGCTGGGACTTAAACCCAGTTCTCTTGCTTGTTGGGCAATTGTCCTTTTCTGTTGGACTACAAACACAACTTGTCCATTAACGTCATTAACTTTTAAACTTGAAATTGTCCAGTTAAGAAAAAAAAAAAAATTAAAGTAGGAAAGCCAAATAGAATCAAACAATGTTACCGATCCCCGGCAACGGCGCCAAAAACTTGTTGTGTAGATTTAGCTCCACCAAAATGGATTAAGCTGCATCCTCAACTTGTGATACTCGCAAGTGCACGAACCGTTGGTAGTTTAGCGTATGTAAGTGCGAGGTCGATTCCACAGGGATTGGTGATTGAATGATCCAATTTAGTTTCCCTACACAAAATAGAAACAAAAACAAAGAACATAAAACAAGGAAGAAAGAAATAAGTAACTCAAGCAAATAAGTTCCCAAGTTCAATTAGATTAATGGATTGATTCTAGCTAAAGTATGATTAAGCCATGGTGTGTGGTCATAACCTTGTGTTCCTAATTCCCTAATTTGATCATTTGTTGTCTAACCTAAAATTAAGCATTAGGAACCCATTAAGCATAGAAGAACATTTTAAACAACCAAGCATGTATCTAATCCCTGTTGTCGAATGTCCATACATACTCTTCCTATTCATAGTTCAATTCGAATTAAAGCATGGTGTATACTCTTAATTCAAACCAAGATAGCTAACATGCAAGCCTAAATGGTGATCAATCATTCAAACTAGCATATTAACTTATAAGCATAATGAATAAGAACAAAAACCATAATTGAAACTTGGAAACTAATTAAACTTGAATACTTAAGAAAGAATGTACATTACAAGAAAAATAAATTACAACTAAGAAAACATTAAAGAAAGCTAGAATTGAGAACTAGAAAGCAAAACTAAGAGAATTTGAGGGAGAGAAGGGAAGTGTTTGAGAACTTTGAGGAGGGAGAAGAAAGTGTTTGGGAACTTTAGAGAATTTTGGAAGAACATGTGTTTGAGAGCTTTGAGGATTTTGGAAGGGAATGTGTTTAAGACATGGGGAATTTGGAAGAGAGTGTTTGAGAACTTGGAGGATTTGGAGAAGAAAGTAGAGAGGTGTTTTGAGAGCTTTGTGGATTTTGGAAGAGAGTGTTTAGGAACTTTGAGAATTTGGAAGAGAGTGGTTGAGAACTTGGAGGATGTTTGTGAACTTGGAGAATTTGAGAACTTAGGGAAGGAAGAGAAATGTGTTTGTGAAGTGTTTGAGACATGAAGACTTTTGGAAGAGAAGGGAAGTAGAGAGATGTTTGAGAACTTTGAGGATTTTGGAAGAACATGTGTTTGAAAACTTTAGAGAATTTGATGAAGGAAATGGGAGAAGTGTTTGGAGAAGAGAGCATTTGAAGAATTTAGAAGAAGAGAAAGGAAAAGTGTTTGATATTTAGTACAAAGAAAATTTAATAGAATGATCTTATTACAACAATTGAGAACTACAAAGGGAAACTAAGAGAATTTGAGGGAGAGAAGGGAAGGGAGCTCTAGAGAAGTGCTTGAGAGCTCCCCCCCTTGGGGTGTGTTTACAAGCTTAGAGAACTTCCCTATTTATAGGCCTAGGGGAAGTGAAAATCAGAATTCAATAAGACTAATGCATACAACACTTGAATTATAAAATCTGAAATGGTTGATGCACTTGTATTAGAAAATCTGAAATGGGTGATGCACTTGTATTAGAAAATCTTGAATTGGTTGATGCACTTCACCACTAAATCCCACCAGCAGCCCTAGCTCATCTTCATGTCATCATGACCAAGCTTCCAACCAGAAATGATAGCTCATACCTAGCTCACCATGACCAAGCATCCAACCAGCACATGCTGAGGTCAGCATGACCAGCAACTTCAAGGGCTTACAACTTGGGCTTCTCTTAATCAAATTAGGACTTTAAGCACTCTAAATTGAAGTTCAGAATGTCTTCTTTCCAGCCATATGTTATTTGGGCCAATCCAAGGTCGGAGGAAGAAGTTAAGGCCGAAACAAATTTCTAACTCATTTTCCGCGCTGATAAGATCCATCCTGAGCATGGTTCTGTGTTTGCTAGGTAACGGACTCCAGATGTATCCAATGGGGGTGAATTTTGGATATGTTATAGTACACACCCATTGGAACAACGTTCATGAAGAATGTGGGCTCATTCGAGCTATGTAGGTGGTTGAAACAAAGCTTGCAATATGACCTACGGAACTGGACTGGCAGGGGGCTGTAGCCAAAATGAGTTTGTCTTTAAGCTCTTCATCCATTCATCCAAATTAGGCCTTAACATGCTTGAATTGCATGAATTATGCTCTCTAAAGCCATCATTATTACCTAAAGCTCAATGAACTGAAAGATAAACACAAAAAGGATTAAAAGCACAAGTTTAACTCAAAAACATAACCAAATCATAAGTTAAAAGGGTACAAAATGATATGTAATTTATGCACCGATCAAATATTCACCCCCAAACTTAGATTTTGCTAGTCCTCGAGCAAAACAAAAGGAAAACGAAGAAAAACAAAACAAAATAAGAAGTTAACTAGACCACTTTCGTAGGTAACTCGATTGCATTGAGCATATGCAACAAGCCTTTAAACCTCTAGGCATCCCTAGTAGGAGGAGTTGTGTCTCCTGAGGGTTTAACAGATACGATACCCACAAACGTTTTTCTAACTCTACAAAACAAAATGGTTAGAAAACTTAATAGATTTGTTAGTACTTAAGCAAAACAAAAAACAAAAACAAAACAAAAAACAAAAACGTTAACCTTCCAACCGAACAGAAATTTTAAACTTCATAGACATGGCTCAACAAGGAACAAAACAAGCACTAAGGAAGTTCTAAACATTATTCAAGTGCTACCACAATCTCACAAAAATCATGCTCAAGGTGTGTGTGTGTGTGAAGTAGCCATGAAGATACAACTCATGCTTCTCAAACAACGATATGAATTCCTGCAAGAATGAACACAAGTTTGCCAAGCTAAACCAAAATCAATAGGACTTTACTCATGGATGTAATGTAATGGTTAGAAAAGGAATGGATATTGGAACACAAAGTCTAAGGAACAAAGTAGAGCATATCATGTAAACAAGATCATTGACATTTGAAATGTAAGGCACATAAATTGAAAAGCTCACAATACCAGATTTTGCAATTGAATCACTTCACAATTTGATTTTGACATTTACACACTTTGTATAATTTTTGGCCCAATTTTGCGGCTCTTTACCCTAGATCACCTTGATTTCTCCTTATATCACCCTAGGGTCGTGACTACATTGGCCACACTTCTTTTCTCTTTTTATTTTCAATTTTTGATAGCTCATTTATTGCCTTGAATACATTACAATCTCAAATACAATCATACTCTACATGTCCCCTAGATGGTAGGATGTTTAATGGATGATAAGGTGATAGAAAGAAATGGCTAAGTGTTTGGGCACAAAAGAGTTTACAATGGAATATGTATTGTATGGGTTGATGGAGGAAAAAGAAAGAGGCTTAACAAAGATGGCCTAAATCATATCTTAGTTATAAACTTGACATTCCAGTGAATCACCCAAGCAAAAAAAAAAATGCATACAATTGGGTAAGACATGCAAGAGGTGTATAGTCATGGCTTAGGTGCATAGAAAGCTCAAGAATAATTATATGAGACTTAGCTAGCAAAAGAATAAGATTCAGACCTAACACAATGCTTATCAAATTCCTAAGAGCCATATTAGAAGTTAGACTCAAGATTTATCATTGGTGTGGGAAGGAAAACTGAAAATGACTCAAAGAAAAAAGAAACAGAAAAGAAAAACGTGAGGTTTCAAATTGCTGTTTTGCTCAATTTCAACATATAATCTGTTTTGACATGTAACTTTCAAACCACTTGGTCAAATTTAACGTTCTTTATGTCGTTGGATTCAACATGAAAAAAATGAAGAACACAACGTGGACCAAACTTTCAAAACAGTAGCAGAAAAAAAAAATTTGTAGCAATGAAGAAGCCTACGTTTTCAGACACAAACACAAAAGCTAAAAACTTTCCAGCACCCCCAAACTTAAATGATGCATTGTCCTCAATGTTTAAGCAAAGTAAAGATGATTGAGAACATGTAAATGATAAGGGGAAAAGTTAAGAAGAAGGTTTAGAAAGAAAAAAAAAATGAATATATAAGTAACTCACGGATGACCAGTTAAGGGCCTCAGAAAACACAGCCAGGGGATCCGGGAAGGTTGGAGGGGTCACAATGGTCCCGCTTAAAACCCAAACTTCTTAGACACCGAAGGTGTCGCCTAAAGAACTCCTAGACACTGTATTGACGGAAGTGCTCACTGGAGTTACCATAAGTAAGCTCATATGAAAAATCTATTTAAATTTTTAAATTTTTTATTTTTTTTTAAATTTTTATAAAAAAAGAAACAGAAATTTAAAATAATAACAAGTAAAGAGAAAGGATTGAAATGCTCCCCCTTGAAGCGATTAGGTCGAGCGTGATGCATTTGGAGGTCGCGACTTCTCCCACTACTCCACACTTCCTATCTTTGAAGTTGCCATCTCTCTCCATTTTTATTGAGCTATTTATATTGCTAAAACAAACACATACAAAACCTTGAAACGGATTTTTAGATTTATTGGATTAGGAAACCATAACTTAAATGAAAAGGATAAACTAAACTAAAACATCAAGATTAGGGATCTTGACCACAAACATCTAATTCCATGCTTCAAAGTAACAAGCACCAATGGGTTGTGTAAGCTGGGACTTAAACCCAGTTCTCTTGCTTGTTGGGCAATTGTCCTTTTCTGTTGGACTACAAACACAACTTGTCCATTAACGTCATTAACTTTAAAACAAGAAATTGTCCAGTTAAGAAAAAAAAATAAAGTAGGAAAGCCAAATAGAATCAAACAATGTTACCGATCCCCGGCAACGGCGCCAAAAACTTGTTGTGCAGATACAACTGCACCAAAATGGATTTAGTTGCATCCTCAACTTGTGATACTCGCAAGTGGACGAGCCGTTCGGTAGTATAGCGTATGTAAGTGCGAGGTCGATCCCACGAGGATTGGTGATTGAATGATTCAATTCATTTTCCCTACACAAAACAGAAATGAAAAAGAAAGGAAATAAATACAACAAGAAAAAAGGAAATAACTCAAGCAAATAAGTTCCCAAGTTCAATTAGATTAATGGATTGATTCTAGCTAAAGTATGATTAAGCCATGGTGTGTGGTCATAACCTTGTGTTCCTAATTCCCTAATTTGATCATTTGTTGTCTAACCTAAAATTAAGCATTAGGAACCCATTAAGCATAGAAGAACAATTTAAACAACCAAGCATGTATCTAATCCCTGTTGTCGAATGTCCATACATACTATTCCTATTCATAGTTCAATTCGAATTAAAGCATGGTGTATACTCTTAATTCAAACCAAGATAGCTAACATGCAAGCCTAAATGATGATCAATCATTCAAACTAGCATATTAACTTATAAGCATAATGAATAAGAACATGAACCGTAATTGAAACTTGGAAACTAATCAAACTTGAAAAACTAAAGAAAAGAATTTACATAATGAAAAGTAGAGTGGAACTAAGAAAAACTTAAGAAAAATTTCAGCACAAATATTTCATTATAACAATTGAAGACTAGAAAGAGAAACTAAGAGAATTTGAGGGAGAGAAGGGAAGGGAGCTCTAGAGAAGTGTTTGAGAGCTCCCCCCCTTGGGGTGTGTTTACAAGCTTAGAGAACTTCCCTATTTATAGGCCTAGGGGAAGTGAAAATCTGAATTCAATATGGCTAATGCATACAACACTTGTTTTATAAAATCTGAAATGGTTGATGCACTTGTATTAGAAAATCTAAATTGGGTGATGCACTTGTATTAGAAAATCTTGAATTGGTTGATGCACTTCACCAATAGATCCCACCAGCAGCCCTAGCTCATCTTCATGTCACCATGACCAAGCTTCCAACCAGAAATGATAGCTCATACCTAGCTCACCATGACCAAGCATCCAACCAGCACATGCTGAGGTCAGCATGACCAGCAACTTCAAGGGCTTACAACTTGGGCTTCTCTTAATCAAATTAGGACTTTAAGCACTTGAAATTGAAGTTCAGAATGTCTTCTTTCCAGCCATATGTTATTTGGGCCAATCCAAGGTCGGAGGAGGAAGTTAAGGCCAAAACAAATTGCTAACTCATTTTGCGCGCTGATAAAATCCATCCTGAGCATGGCTCTGTGTTTGCTAGGTAAAAGACTCCATATTTATCCAATGGGGCTGAATTTTGGATATGTTATAGTACACACCCATTGGAACAACGTTCATGAATAATGTGGCCTCATTCGAGCTATGTAGGTTGTTGAAACAAAGCTTGCAATATGACCTACGGAACTGGACTGGCAGGGGGCTGTAGCCAAAATGAGTTTGTCTTTAAGCTCTTCATGCATTCATCCAAATTAGGCCTTAACATGCTTGAATTGCATGAATTATGCTCTCTTGCTCTTTTGGCCTACAAAACACACAAAGAGAGGCAAATAACATAGAAATCTAGGAAACTAAGCAAAAGAAGTAAGTAAATAGGGCATGTATATTTATGAAATTATGAGCTTAACATGCACCAGGTGCACCTATGCACCATTTGTCCTTTATGATGCTCCCAGATTTTTTAAAAAATTGGTTACCGGTTATACAAGTTATCAAGTTTTCACTTTTTGAAAATGCAATTGCTTAAGGGTCATGCAATTATGCCCTTCCTGTTTGGCAATTGGCATATGATTGGATAGTGATTTACAGTAGTTTGATTGGCAATTGGCATATGATTGGATAGTGAATTCTGTTTACACTCATGTTTCAATGGGTTTCTATTTTTATTCTCACCATTCTCTGGACACCCATCTCATCCCTCCTTTACACGTATGCATTTATTACGTATTAAACAAGGAAAATGCTAAGCTTACCACATTTTTATACCACATTGTGTACCATCTCTCTAATAGAGGTGGGCCCCATTGTATTAGTGGGCTCCACCTCTATTAAAGATGTGGTACACAATGTGGTATAAAAATGTGGTAAGCCTAGCATTACCCATTAAACAATAGAGTAGTGCTAATGAAAAGACATTCATAAGATTGGAACTATAATTTTACATTTTTTATGCAAGACCATGGCTCCTTATCTTTCGTTGAAATTTCGGAAATAGAGTGTATATTGGTTTGATATAAGACGGCGAGATAGTAGTCAATGAGAAAAATAAACTGATGGAGAACAAAAGAGTGAGGAAAACTGAAGAACTGAAAACCTTTAGACTTCAGATCCAAAAGAGTTTGGAATTTCATTATTTTCGTTTTTTTATATAATTATTTTCTAGTTTACGTTGTTGGGTATATATAAAAATCGGTTAAAAATAAGAAGAATGCTAACTATCTTCCCATTTGTACCTTATTTTTCTACCTTCTTCATTCTCATCTTACAATATGGTTTAGTGGACAAAATTTTGTATGTTCTTGGTCACCCTTTAAAGATCATCACAACAAAAGGGTTATTTTAGGCCTAAGGTACATACCTAGAATATACCCTTGGGCCCTAGTCATTAACAATCAAGTTAAGTGCTCTGTTCAACATTGTCCAAAAGGGTATCTGCTAAAATTGGTGGACATTACTTTCCCAACCCATTTAGACTCTAATAAGCCACTATCAAGCTGACCAAGAAGTTTATGAAAACCAGGTTCATCTGGGTCTGGCCTATCAAGTTTTTTTGTTTGTTTTTTGTTACAAGCGATATTGGGAGGGAATCACACCTAGGACCTAGAGTGCAGGGATAGACGCTCTTAACCGCTTGAGCTACAAGCCCTTTACTAGCTTATCAAGTTTAAGCAAATGGTGAAGGCGAGTATTTGGTTTTGCCTACCAAGTTTTCATTATGGCTCTACAAATGTTAGTTAATATCCAAGAGAAAGCAGTGATTGGCCTGCAGCCTTGATGGAATTGCATATGTTGGAGCCTTTATGCCGCACAACACTATATATCTGCAAGTAATGGGCAAGAACTTGAACATTGCTACAAATTGAAAAGAGAGAAAATGCTTGTGATTGCTTTCCCAGGAAGACCTTCAATCTTGTACTCCACACATTTAGCACACATTTTGAACATAAATTTTGGTACAAGGCATTTTGCAGCTCACAAGTAAGCCTAATACAATCTTAAGATCCACAAAATAGAGCATCGCAAGCCTGACCAAATACAAAAAGTCTGTTTACAAAAAGGCATCTTCTACCATGTGCCCAGAACAAGATGTTGAATTATGAAAGGAAAGAATTGGCCACTCTTCTCCCTGTATATAATCATTAAAGAAAATTGGCATGTCACAAGGCAGTACTAATTGAAAACATGAAGAGGTATCATAAGGTGATGCACTTGGAAACTACATCAAAGGAGGGAGTATGTTCAATTAAATTCTGTCCAATTGGCTACTCTAGGTTTCTTACTGAAACTCATTCAAGGAGGGAGTATGTGCAAGTATATTCTGTCCAATTGGTTCATACTTTTCTTTTTCTCTTTAATTTGGAGTAGAAGGATTTACAATTGGGATATTTCAGTTCAAATCTCTCAGTTGAACCAAATAATTGAACCCTAAAAGCTCCTTTCAAAACATAAAACAAGAAAACTTGAATGGATTATAAGTTGTGTTCTTGAAGCATGTAATTCATAGCTAACAAGTCAAGAAGCTAATTGTAACCAACATAAGACGTTATGCAGTAGTGCTTGGAAGTGTGAGTGTGAATAAGAATAAGGACAAGAACAAGTATATAATGAGAATGATACATGAAAAATAATAAAAAAATTAGTCATACTACTCTATCAATGATTGATAAAGCAATAATATATATACGCTCTTCTATCTAGATATTAAGTAGGAATCTTACAGAGTGAAGTATTGGTTTGATATGTTGAAGGCATAAAACTAAAACAATATAAAATGCAGAGAGAGAGAGAGAGAGAGAGAGAGAGAGCCATACCATGGCCAGAAGGGATAGCGTATCTCAAACTTTCTTCTTTTCCTGAGAGAAAGTAAATGTTGATAATATTGTGAAAAATGGACAAACACTTTCACTCACTCCCCTAATGATCTTGTTGTTGATGGACTTTGTGACACACACAATGATGGATGAATCACACACACACACTTGAGACAACAACCAAGCACAAAGTGACACAAGAATTTATAGAGGTTCAGCAATTGCCTACATCCTCTTGGTGATCCCCTTGAGAAATTCACTTCATGAAAGAATAAGTTACAACTTTGGTTTTACACAGAAAACCCCCTTAGAACTCTATTCTCTCCCCAAGCTCTCTTTTCTCTCACACCTTTTGCTCAACACTTTGATGCACTTGTGAACACTCTCACAACCCTTGGTGTTTCCCTCCTTGGTGTCTAGACTCTCAAGACCCCAACTCAGCTCCTAACCTTGAACTGATTGCTCTCTCTCACGTTCTCCCTTGGTGAGTTAACCTCCTTTGAACACAATAGCACCCAGCTACTTGACCACCTTGAGATTAACCACACCTAACTTCAACTTGCTTTCTCATCTTATAATGTCTTGCTTTATCTCCATTACCTACACAAACCAATGGACACAAGATAAGGCACCATCTTGTCTTCCACGTTCCTTCCTTTAGTCTCCCACTTAGACTAAAGATCAGATCATGCAAGTAAACAACTCCCACTTCAGCCACCTTCCACTAAACCAGAAAATGGAGAGTGAATCCTTCAAGGCAAGACAAACAATTGGCAATGAGTGCTCTTCCAACTATCCAGCAGGTAGTCCACCTTCTTTTACCTCAGAAGTGACCCACTAAGCCTCTGAAATCTTGTGGAAAGCGATAGCCCTCGAAAACACAGTTGAAAACACGTAAGAAAACGTCACAGCACGATTTGGGCGACCGGTCGCTTTTGGGCAGAGTCGAAACACTTTGAATCTGTGCTAGGGCGACCGGTCGCTCGTCGACTTCGTTCCAGACTTCGTTTTTGTGTTAAAACGACCGGTCGCTTTTCCCTTGCGACCGGTCGCTTCCTCCTTCACTTGCAACCTTAATGTGAGCCAAATTTCCAACAATCTCCACCTTGGCGAACCATTAATCACCCCGTGAACCATTGTTGACCTCTAGAACCTCTTCAACCTCTTAGAAATCGTTCTAGTAATTTCCAAGAGCTCCACCATGGCAATACACCTCTTGCCTCAATGCACCTTTGGTGGAAGGTGCTCCACCCAAGCCTAAACTTGAGTAACCTGGACCTCTTGTGCAGAAGAGAGATCCCCCATGCCAAATTCCTTGCTCCTTGCCTTCTTGGAACCTTGAATCTTGGGCATGCCTTGATATGCAAACCACATACCAAACTTTTGTTCACTAAATCCCCACTTAGCACTCCTTGCTCTTGGACTTAAGAACACATTTCTTTTCATCAATGCACCTCTCCAACTTTCCCGCTTCATGCTCCCTATAGCACTCTGAAACGTGGCTGGAACTTCTTGGTCCATCCATCCAAAACCTAGGGAAGGTTCGATGGATTCCTTGGGCCCGGACCTTGCAATTGATAATGGCTCCACCTCAAGTAGAACCCCTTTGTGAGTTTGTTGTTGTTGCCCTCCTTCTTCAGCCCTTGTGTCAAGCTCCACCTCAAATGGAGTCCCTTCCATGACCACCTTGGCAAGAAGCTTCTCTCCAAAAACATCCTCCCCATCATTCCTTGTCTTGACTTCACTTTCTGCAGCTTTGAAATCAAGCACCTTTGATGATGAACCGTTAGTCATACAACCTTGACTAACCTTCCTTGCCCAACTTCTCTTGAGCACACTTGCAGCTGCATTATGTTGGACCAGCTCCTTGACTTTAAGACTTGTTGCTTGCTCTTCCTTGGTACAAATCTCTGCACCACCCAAGAGCTTGTATGTGTTGTTTGGTTGAATCTCCCCCCTCATAACCACCACAGAACCTTGTGTGACCATGAGCTTCCCTCCTTTGGCCTTGTAAGAGCAACCTTCTTTATCCAAAGAACCAAGAGAGACTAGATTCGTTCTTAGTGCAGGTACAAACCTTACCTCACTAAGAGTCCAAACTTCACCACCTTGCAACTTGATCTTCACAGTCCCTATGCCCAAAACTTCACATGTAGTTTTGTCTCCCAACATAATCTTGCATGCATCCTTATCCTCATACGTGTCAAACATCAACTTATTTTCACACACATGATATGAGCACCCGGAATCTAAAATCCAACTTGAAGAAGAATTCTTACACGAAGAACTTGCCATGACTTCCCCGTTACTTTCCTCCGTAACTGTCAAGAGTTCATCACATGTGTCCTCATCACACACGTGGGCTGAACTTCCAGCTTTCTTCATCTTGTTCAGCTTCTCCTTCCATACCGGACAATCTCGTCTCCAATGATCCATAGATCCACACTCGAAGCACCCTTCATTGTCCTTGGACTTAGTATTCCTTTTGCTGCCCTTGCCTTCTTGCTTGCTTGAACGACTCCTTGCGAACAAACCAGCATCTTGAAAGTTCTCCTCCGAACGTTGAGACATCCTGTGATGCGTCATCACATCTTGCACAACCTCCTCAAAATTCAAAGTACTCTTCTCCTTCATCACGTTGATGAGCACCTCATCGGAGATGAAGTTCTCGATGGCTCCTCTAGCCAACTCATCTAGCACACACCACTCCGCATCTGTCATGGTAACCGGCCTCTTCTCTTTGCCTTCCAAGACAACACTGAGATTTTGTTGTGTAAGGGCTGACTTCATCCTCCTTTGCCAAAGTGTGAAGTTCTCCTTCCCTGTGAAAGGCTTCAACTCCACCTTCATGCTGACAGATTGTGACAGATTGTGGTAGCCTCTGATGCATAGACTAAAGATCAGATCATGCAAGTAAACAACTCCCACTTCAGCCACCTTCCACTAAACCGGAAAATGGAGAGTGAATCCTTCAAAGCAAGACAAACAATTGGCAAAGAGTGCTCTTCCAACTATCCAGCAGGTAGTCCACCTTCTTTTACCTCAGAAGTGACCAACTAAGCCTCTGAAATCTTGTGGAAAGCGATAGCCCTCGAAAACACAGTTGAAAACACGTAAGAAAACGTCACAGCACGATTTGGGCGACCGGTCGCTTTTGGGCAGAGTCGAAACACTTTGAATCTGTGCTAGGGCGACCGGTCGCAAAGAGCTGGCGACCGGTCGCTCGTCGACTTCGTTCCAGACTTCGTTTCTGTGTTAAAACGACCGGTCACTTTTCCCTTGCGACCGGTCGCTTCCTCCTTCACTTGCAACCTTAATGTGAGCCAAATTTCCAACAGATAAGTGGCTTTATGTCTAAGACCTATATTTTATATCCCCTGAGCTATTGGCTCAATTTTTATCAAGAAAGTTACCTTTAGATTGACTAATAAGTAAGAGTATCCACTCTGTCTTCTCAACATCAGGAAGAGATTTCAGTAGAGAGAATTCTTCTGGGTTACCACTCAATATTATGCGTACAGCCTTAAAAACTTGCAATCTACTGAGGTTAGGTATCTTTGAAACCACTCCAAGGACCTCCTCTCCTTTGAGTTGTAGTTTCATTTGACTTGCCAAAAACTCATGCAGTAACTTTGAGTACACCTCACCAGCTGAATGTTCCAATGGATCTTTTTTCGCTTTCTTATTTGGATGCGAGTCAGAAGTTGAAGTTAACGGATTTATACAAGCATGTGAGTTAGGAATCAAACTGCCTATTTTCTTCTTCAGCCTCCATTATTTCTTCAGCACAAGCACAGAGAGATAGTAAACATCAAAGAGAGCAAAAACAACACAAGAGAAAAGATTCGTTTTTCTTATATTGTTTTTCATAGAACCACGATAACTAGACACACAAATATATTAAACTTGAAAAGTATTTGGTAACAAGCAGAGAGAAAGCAAACATCTGATTCTAATCTATCTGAATTTTGAAGTATAACAACATTGACTAAACCAGCCAAGGAGTGCAATGCATGGTGACTATTACAACCAGAAAGAGACAAAATGTGATGAAGTTCATACCTCATTGTCACATGAAGTATTTGAGTGGGTCATTTTATTATCTATGTACAATGTCAAATACAGATTACAGAGATGTGGGAACATTGTAAAATTTTCCAATAATAATAAGACCTCTCCATCACTTTATACGTTTTCAAGAACAGAGGCAACTAATTTTCGAAGACAGGAAAATGTGAAAATATGAGCCATTATCGCATTAGTAGACTTCTTCATGATTTATCTTTCACACTAAACCTTAAAAGAATACAGATGTGATTTCAAACAGAGAGCTTATCTTCTAAAGGTTTTCACTTACCATGCAAACAATATATACACAATCGAAGGACATAAGTACTAATCACAGAAACATTCCATGTTTGATGCCTAATTGCTTACTATAAGTTCAACTCTGTTACTAACTATGATGCTACCAATGATTAAACCCGGAAAATTTTACCACTTGCACTTAAAAACTATAAGGACCTATGCATTTTACAGTAATAAGCTGAATGTCCAATCGTAATCTAAGGAACATTACATATAACTTAACATCTGTCTATTAAATGGATTCTCAATATCTGTCTATTAAAGCCTCATTAACATATGTCTATTAACATTTGACTGACCTGCAGATTGCTATTTCGAAGTAGGGCCATACCAGGCGTGTGGCTCACCACCGCTTGAGGCTGCTTAACTGCAGGAGAATATGGAGTAAAGCTATAGCCAAAAATACACATGTTGTCCAAAGGTGACCAAGGAGAATAAAGCTTATCCGTAGGCTCAACTGGCACGCGAGAAGCCATGGCGAAGCACGTGATCAAGGATGCAAAAGGCAGGGAGTCGGGCATGGAAGTTGGGAATGCAGCACGGCAGATGGCACAGAAAATGTAGATGGCCAGATCAATGGGCACATTGATCCCAATGGCATAAACTAGATGTTGTCAGTGCTGGAAAGAATTTTACAAAGATCAGGAAGGCAATTATGGCGGGGTTTTTCTTCCACGGTGCTAGAAAGTGTTGGAATGTAATCCTGCAGCTGCTTTCTTGAAGCCGAAATCAGCAAGTTCTATTTCTATCATTTTTATGTTTATTTTATTTGTGATGTAATTAGAACCATTGGATCATAGTCCAGGTGGATTCTCTAGTTTAGATTTGGGATGACAAGTGTAAGCACCTCATAGGGTGACAGCTGTAATTTGGTTAGAGAAGAATCCCTCTTCTCTCTCCTCTACCGAGCACACTATGTAAGCCAACTATTTGTGAAAATGCAATAGAACAGTCCCTTCTCATTTTTTCTCTTCTTCTCTGCAAAATCTCCATTTCTCTAAATATTACAAAACCTTCATAAACTAAAATATAAAAACAACCATAGAATTCTAACATGGCCTCAGAGCCAGGTTTGGTTGGTTGCTGGGCGTGAATCTGTGAAAATCGAAAGCTGGTGTTTGGTTGAGCTGAAATCGAGCTCACTCAACATTCCAAGAGGCGTATCTGTTTGAATCCGATGTCTAATATGGCAGGGTCAAGCACTGCTGAGCTTCGCACGCCAGTTTTCAATGGAGAAAACTATGAGTTTTGGAGCATTTGAATGAAAACCATTTTGAAATCTCATGGGTTGTGGGATTTGGTTGAAAATGGTTTTGATGTTTCAGATCCAAAGAAGGGAAAGGAAAAAGAAGAAGGATCTAAGGCTGTTGAAGTGGAGAAGTCTACGAAGGCTGAGATTTTGATGAAGGATGCTCGTGCACTTGGATTGATCCAAAATGCAGTCTCAGACCAAATCTTCTCCAGAATAGTGAATGAAGAAACCTCAAAGGGTGCTTGGGATATTCTAAAGCAGGAGTTTAGAGGCGATAATCAGGTACGAAGTGTCAAGTTGCAAGGTCTACGTAGAGAGTTTGAATATACTCGTATGAAGGATAGTGAACCATTGTCTGTTTATATCGCTAAACTGTTTGATTTAATTAATCAAATGAAGATTATGGTGAAGAGTTGTCTAGAGAAAGAGTTGTGCAGAAATTGCTGATTAGCTTGCCTGGATCGTATGATTCTATATGCTCTGTGATTGAGCATTCTAAGGACCTTGACACTCTTGAAGTTCAAGAAGTGGTTGCATCTCTGAAGAACTTTGAGCTCAGATTGGATAGGCATACTGAAAACTCCACAGAAAGGGCTTTTACTAGCCTGAATATAGAGAGTAAAAACTCTAAGAGTGGAAGTTCTTTTGGAAATCACAAATCTAAGAAGAACTGGAAGTCAAATGGAAAGAATTGGAGTAACAAGTCTAATTCTACTCCCAAACCAAATGCATCAAATGAAGGAACCAAAACACCCTGCAAGCATTGTGAGAAACTGCACTATGGCAAGTGTTGGTTTGAAGGAAAGCCAAAATGCAAAGGGTGTGGAAAGTTTGGACACATACTCAGAGATTGCCATGGAAATCAATCTGTACAGAAGGTGAATTATGCAAACCAGATTGAAGAAACTGGAACTTTGTTTTATGCTTGTAATGTTGTGACAGATGTGAAGATGAAGATGAACAACTCATGGTATGTTGACAGTGATTGCAGTAACCACATGACTGGAGATGAAAGGCTATTGGTGGATATTCGAAGGAATGTAAATTCCAAGGTGAAAATGGGGACTAGAGAGACAGTCCAAGTTGCAAGGAAAGGCACACTTGTGATAGAAACCAAAGTGGGCAGAAAGCACATTCAAGAAGTGATGTTGGTGCCTGGATTAGAAGAAAATTTGCTTAGTGTTGGGCAGATGATGGAGCATGGATATAGCCTGGTATTTGGAAAGGGAATGGTGACAATTTTCGATGACTGGTCACTGCAAAATTCTATTGCTAAAATTCAAATGACTAGCAACAGGTGCTTTCCTCTCACAATGGTGCCAGCTACTCAGTTGGTGCTGAGAGCAAGTGTGACACACAGCTTGCAAACTTGGCACAAGAGACTGGGGCATCTTAATGATCAAAGCATTAGGCTACTTGAAAGTCAAGACATGGTTCATGGCTTGCCTAGTTTGGAAAAGGATCTTGAGGTTTGTGAAGGCTGCAAGCTAGGAAAGCAACATAGAGATAATCATTTCCTGCAGAATCCACTTGGCGAGCTCAGTTTCCACTAGAATTGGTACACACAGACGTCTGTGGACCAATGTAAATTGCATCCATGTCAGAAAACAGGTATTTCCTGCTATTCATAGACGACTGTACAAGAATGGCTTGGGTTTATTTTCTTAGAAATAAATCAAATGCGACTGTACAAGAATGGCTTGGGTTTATTTTCTTAGAAATAAATCAAATGCTTTTGAATGCTTCAAGAAGTTCAAGGCTATGACAGAATTGCAAAGTGGATATAAGGTGAAATGCCTAAGAAGTGACAGAGGTGGAGAATTCATGTCAAATGAGTTTCATGAGTATTGCAGTGAGGTTGGAATACAAAGGCAGCTGACAATAGCATATTCTCCTCAGCAAAATGGAGTAGCTGAGAGAAAGAACAGGACTGTGATAGAGATGGCAAAGTCTATGCTACATGAAAAGGGTCTTCCTTATGAGTTTTGGGCAGAAGCTGTTAATACTGCAGTATATCTACTCAACAGGTGTCCTTCTAAGTCTCTTAAGAAGGTGACACCATTTGAGGCTTACACTGGAAGAAAACTAGGTATTGCACACTTGAAAGTGTTTGGATCTCTATGTCATGTGCTTATCCCTTCTGCATTAAGACACAAGTTGGAAGAAAACAGTCACAAATGCATTTTTGTGGGCTATGGACTTTGTGAAAAGGGGTACAGATTATATGATCCTAGAACTAGAAAGATTATCTTGTCTAGAGATGTTTACTTTGATGAAGATGCCTCATGGAAATGGGAGAATACTAGTAATGCAGAGTTGAGAATGCCTATGCAAATTGAAAACCAAGGTAATGCAGAACATGAACAGATTGTATTTGATGAACCAACTCAGTTCTTGGATACTCAAATGAAAGTTGAAGAAGATATTGTACCTCAAGATGAGGAAATACTTGACAAGTCTCAAGTTTTTGATCACACACCTCACAAGTGGAGGAGCATTAATGAAATCATGACACAATGTAACATGTGCATTGTGGAACCTGAAAGCTTTGAAGAAGCTAATTTGGATGAATCATGGAAAAATGCAATGAAGACAGAATTAGAGATGATTGAGAAGAACAATACATGGGAATTAGTTGACAGACCATTTGACAAACCTGTAATTGGTGTCAAGTGGGTCTACAAGATCAAACTTAATCTAGATGGCACTGTGCAGAAAAATAAAGCTAGACTGGTTGCTAAAGGCTATTCACAAAAGCCTGGGATCGATTACAATGAAACATTTTCCCCAGTGGCAAGGCTGGACACCATCAGAACCTTGATTGCTCTTGCTGCACAAAAGAAATGGAGTTTGTATCAGCTGGATGTGAAGTCTGCCTTTCTCAATGGCATTCTAAAGGAGGAAGTCTATGTTGAACAGCCACAAGGTTATGTCCAAGAGAATAAAGAAACCAAAGTGTACAAGTTGAACAAGGCTGTATATGGACTGAAACAAGCTCCAAGGGCCTGGTATGATGAGATAGATGCCTACTTCAACAATGCAGGATTCAAAAAGAGTTCTAGTGAAGCTACTCTCTATGTCAAAACTAATGACACTTCAAGTATTATTATTGTCTCACTTTATGTAGATGATATTGTCTATACTGGTAGTTGTTCCAAATTGCTTGAAGAGTTTAAGCAGGATATGATGCAACACTATGAGATGACAGACTTGGGTTTGTTGCATCACTTTCTTGGCATGGGAGTGGTACAAACAGATTGGTACATCTTTATTCATCAAAAGAAATATGCAATGAAACTTCTTGAGAAGTTTGGAATGAAAGATTGCAAGTCAGTGGCGATACCACTCGTGGTGAATGAGAAACTATGCAAAGAAGATGGAAGTGAAGCAGCAAATGAGAGTGAATACAGACAGATAGTAGGGAGCTGCTTTATTTGACTGCCACAAGACCAGATGTAATGTTTGCATCTAGCTTACTTGCTAGATTCATGCACAATCCCACAAGGAAACACATGGGAATTGCCAAAAGAGTTCTGAGATACATACAGGGCACACTTGATTTTGGCATTGAGTTTGTGAAAGGGAAAACAACTACTCTAATAGGGTATTGTGACAGTGATTGGGCAGGGAGTGAGGATGATATGAGAAGTACCTCAGGATATGCCTTCACACAAGGCTCAGGCATGTTTTCTTGGGCTTCTATCAAGCAAAACACAGTGGCTTTGTCCACAGCAGAAGCTGAGTATGTGAGTGTTGCAGAAGCAACTTCACAGGCTAAGTGGCTAAGATTTGTGCTTGAGGATTTTGGTGAAGAACAAGTAGAAGGTACACCAATCCTATGTGATAACACTTCTGCTATTGCAATGGCAAGGAATCCAGTTCATCACCAGAAAACTAGACATATCAGTCGGAAATTTCATTTCATCAGAGAAGCTATTCAAGCAAAAGAAATTGAGCTAATCTACTGCAAGACAGAAGATCAAATAGCAGATATTTTGACCAAGGCCCCGCCTAAGGATCGTTTTGTTAGTTTAAGAAGCCTACTTGGTGTGAAATCAGCTAAAGGATTAGAAGGGAGTGTTGGAATGTAATCCTGCAGCTGTTTTCTTGAAGCCAAAATCACCAAGCTCTATTTCTATAATTTTTATGTTTATTTTATTTGTGATGATTAGAATAGTCCAGGTGGATTCTCTAGTTTAGATTTGGGATGACAAGTGTAAGCACCTCATAAGGTGACAGCTGTAATTCGGTTAGAGAAGAATCCCTCCTCTCTCCTCTACCGAACACACTATGTAAGCCAACTATTTGTGAAAATGCAATAGAACAGTCCCTTCTCATATTTTCTCTTCTTCTCTGCAAAATCTCCATTTCTCTAAATATTACAAAACCTTCATAAACTAAAATATAAAAACAACCATAGAATTCTAACAGAAAGGACCCGCAGGAGGGTTATAGAACCCTAGTGGAGAACCAACTAGTTTATATACACCCAAGTAGCGCCCTCTTCCAGAGACAACCAGATTGGGTGATCTACCCTGAGCTGGTTATGACCACAAAGGAGTACATGCGCGAGTTGACGGTCGTCGACCCCAAATGGCTAGTGGAACTGGCACCCAGGTTCTTCAAAGTGGCAGATCCCACCAAGATGAGCAAGCGCAAGCGTCAAGAACGTATTGAACCGTTATATGATAGATACCATGAACCTAACTCTTGGCGTCTTAGTAAGAGACGTGCTTGATATGTGTATCATCTGCTGCTTTTGGTTTTTCTGTATGGATTCAATGTGAATATCTTGTAATTACTTGAGCTAATTTTTGACATTGAGTGCACAGTGTGGCTTCATTACTTTTTAACATCCTCTTGAAATTCCTTCAACGTCGCAATAAGGGCATCATCAATTGCTTATTTTCCTTACTGCAAGCAAGCTTGGGGTAGAATCTGTTGTGTAATTTAAAAGCTATTTTATTTCTTGATTTATACTTTAGGAGATATTAGTTGTTCTGTTCTCTGGACAATGAATTGTTAGGAAATGAAAGAGTCATAGTGTATTCTTATATATTAAGGCATTCAAATATGTATGCCCTTCGCTGATCCTAGTTTGTTAGCATGGTCTGGGTTTTCCCCCAAGAAGTTTTAGAATCAGTTATCAAATATCTTTGTACTGGTAATTTCAATTCTGTGGCCTCAGGCTTTAAGCCAAGAAAAGTATGGATAAATAAACCATTTAGTTTTATAACCTCTTTCAGAGACCGGAGGTACCTTATGTCTATAGTCTGCTTCAACTATATAAAAGTTTCAACCATGCCATGTTTAGTAGATATTAAAGTTACATCAAGCACAAATGTTCTAAGTACACTAGTACAGTTTCCTCATCTAGTCTCACTTCCTGCTAACTAATAATGCATCTAACCCACTTAAAGCACAAAAGCTAAAGTACACTAGTAGCTACATCAACTGACCTAGCTTGAGTTTTCTGAATGCACAGTGAGATCAATATATCAGGCACCATCAAGCTGGAAACACCTCCACAATGCATCCTAGTTGCAAACCTATCGTGCAATCTGGTACGGTCAGAGGCGGCCACCTTCGGACATGGTGCCATTAATCCCTGAGTTGCAAACCTGAGTTGTCTGCCAGGTCTTGCCTGGAGAAAGCCTGGGAGTCGCCTAGGCTGGCAGAGGTAAACTGAGACTGAAGATCCTTGCTCGAGCTCAGGTTACCAACCAAGCAGTCTGAGGGGTTGTGGAAATCTGCATTCTTTAGTGTAGAAAACTCATCCAGTATGGTACTTGAAACAGAAGGGTCAATAACAGTGCTTACACCACTACCAACATCAACGTTTGGACAACCATAAATCCCACTTTGATTGTTGCTCTCATCTGACAAATCTCTCAGACTGCTTGAGTTAGAAATGCAATTAAGGCTATCTGGATCTCAATGGGATGAAGTGAGCTGATCCACGTGGGGTAAGAGCCTACAATTATTCAGGCTATTATCCCACATTTCCTGACCAATTGAAGTTAGGGAGGAATTATTTGCTTCAGTTAGAACAGCTGAAGAATCTTGCAAACCCTGCTAAAATATGAATATGGGTTTTCAATATGTTCAGATGATTTATTCTTCTCCATAAGGAGGTATATATATAGGTTTACAGAGTGCTTTACAAGGAATAAGATACTATCAGGAATTAGGAAAGTATCTCCTAATTATACACAGATTTGTCAACTAAATGGAATGGGAAAGTAAATCCCTTAATTAATCAAGGAAATAATTCTCCTTGATTAATTAGGAGACTCACGTCAACACTCCTCCTCAAGTTGGTGCATATACGTCACCAATGCCCAACTTGGTAAGTGAGTCATAAAAC
Organism: Prunus avium; assembly: GCF_965620075.1. Classification (NCBI taxonomy): domain Eukaryota; kingdom Viridiplantae; phylum Streptophyta; class Magnoliopsida; order Rosales; family Rosaceae; genus Prunus; species Prunus avium. Next base: position 22,845,198 of record NC_142285.1, on the reverse strand, counting down.
ACTCTGCTACAAACAGCTTTGGTTAAGATATCAGCTAATTGATCTTCTGATCTTACGAATGGTAGGCGGATGATCTTCTTCTCAATTTTTTCTTTGATAAAATGTCTATCCACCTCAACATGTTTGGTTCGATCATGTTGAACTGGATTATGGGCAATATCAATCGCTGACTTGTTGTCACAATGCAACTCCATTGGCTTTCCTGGCTTGAAACCCAGTTCTGTCAAGAGTCTTCTGATCCATAGCAATTCACAAACTCCATGAGCCATTCCTCGATACTCTGCTTCTGCACTAGACCGAGAAACCACATTTTGTTTTTTACTCCGCCAAGTGACTAGATTACCTCCCACGAAGGTGAAGTAGCCTGAAGTAGAGCGTCTGTCAGTAATGGATCCAGCCCAATCAGCATCTGTATATCCCACAACTTCAAGATCTCTATTTTTTGAGAACATTAATCCTTTTCCAGGGGCTAACTTTAAATACCTTAAGATTCGATCAACTGCATTCCTATGAGACACACTGGGTGAATGCATAAACTGACTAACCACACTCACAGCATATGCAATATCTGGTCTTGTGTGGGCTAAATATATTAACCTTCCAACAAGGCGTTGGTACTGTTCCTTATTGGTTGGTTCTTGATCCATACCTTCACACAACTTGTGATTCATCTCGATTGGTGTGTCAGCAGGCTTACATCCAAGCAATCCTGTTTCAGCAAGTAGATCCAATACATATTTCCTCTGTGACAGAAATATACCATTTGCGGACCTTGCTACCTAAACCCTATGCATTCATCATTGTCTAGGAATGGAAGCGAGCCATTTGTGCTATTGAAATCTGAATGAGGCATATCAGTTTGTTGGGAGTGGTAGAGTAATGATTCCAAAGGCGGCTGCGTAGGCCGTGGGCTAGTTTGTAGTTGCGCTGCACTTTGGTTTTGGTTGGCAAATGTCAGCTGGTTCACAAGGTTATAGGGACTAACATACCCTGCAGCTAATTTATCTTCAATTCCCTGTCCTGTAGAATTCAACTGGCTTAATTGATCCACGGAAAAATCAGTACCTAATTTTGTCTTGTCAGTACTATTTCCAACTGGTGATTGACTTCCAAACTTTGTTAGGCTGTTCAACTTTCCTGGTAGAATTGCATGAGATGTGTTCAAGTTTATTGCAGCAGATTGATCCATAGATGATTGGGGAGGGTTTGATTCGGTAGAGATATACCTTCTGAAAAGACACCCGGATTCTTTTGGTTGAGTTTGGCCTGCATGGTCTTCATATCTGCTATTAAATGTCCATTAGCAGCCGATTGCTGTTGTAGAGCAGCTAAAGTTCCATCATGATTGACACATTGAGGTTTCAGTAGCATATTGACTAGCTGTTCCAAACGTAGATTTGAAATCGAGTAAGGAAAGAGTTCCCATTTCCAATCTCAGGAACCCGAATGAATGGTCTTTTAATCAAATTTCCCCATTCAGTTTGCTGCTCCTAGTAGCACAAAAAAGTCATTAAAAAAACATCAAACAGACTTCCCTGCTTGAAAACAGAATAAAAAACTTACCCAAGAATCCAGAGTGTAATGGTCGTTTAAGACTCGAAGTCAGAGAAGGAAATATGAAAATATTTTCAGGAGGCTCATCCCACTCTACCTGTTAATGAAGTGAATGTAGAAGAATCAACCGTTGAACATTCAAAGCAAACAGAAAAACCCTTCATTATAATATTGATTAGGGAACATAAAAGCAAGATCACTTGGTAAAGGCTCAGAGTAGCTTAAGCCACCTGAAGATTCCGCCACTTTGAACCAGGCCATCTCCTCTGTGCCTCTGGGATGGATCCTTGATTTCTGGAGGTGCAGGCAAATTTTCGATAGCCTCTACAATATGGTTTAATGAACAGAATTTTGTACGTTCTTGGTCACCCTTTAAAGATCATCACAACAAAAAGGTTATTTTAGGCATAAGGTAGCATACCCAGAACATACCCTTGGGGCCCTAGTCATTAACAATCAAGTGCTCTGTTCAACATTGTCCAAAAGGGTATCTTCTGCTAAAATTGGTGGACGTTACTTTCCCAACCTTGGACTTCTAATAAGCCACTATCAAGCCGACCAACAAGGTTCATCTGGGACTGGGTCTGGCCTATCAAGTCTTTTGTTGTTTTTGGTTACAAGCGACATTGGGAGGAGGGAATCACATCTAGGACCTCGAGTGCAGGGATAGATGCTCTTAACCGCTTGAGCTACAAGCCCCTTGCTAGCCTATCAAGTTTAAGCAAATGGTCAATGTGAGTATTTGGGTTTGCCTACCAAGTTTTCATTATGGCTCTACAAATGTTTGTAATATCCAAGAGAAAGCAGTGATTGGCCTACAGGCCTTGATGGAATTGCATATGTTGGAGCCTTTATGCTACACAACACTATATATCTGCAAGAACTTGAACATTTCTACAAATTGAAAAGAGAGAAAATGCTTGTGATTGCTTTTCCCGGAAGACCTTCAATCTTAAAATCCACAAAATAAAGCATTGCACCATGTGGCCAAATACAAAAAGTCTGTTTACAAAAAGGCATCTTCTACCATGTGGCCAGAACAAGATGTTGAATTATGAAAGCAAAGAATGACCAAAACAGAGCCACACATTTACAAAGAGAAGCTGAGCCCCAATTTACAAGGAGAAGCTGTACGTTGCAAATAGATGACCAAAACAGAGCCACACATTTAAATTTGAAATCAAGTCCACTTTGGCTTTGGCTTAGTTAATTAAAATAATACTATAGCTGGAACTAATACATTAATCGGAGTGAGCTTGGATTAAAATGGATCTGTTTATTTCTCTCAACAAACACAAAAAAAAAAAACATTAATTGGAGAACTCCGAATTAATTGTTCTTACAAGTAATTAACACTTATTTAACTCATATTTATTCCTACTAAGCACTCCAAATTAACTCGTAAACTCTTCTCCAGATACCTTTGCATGCGCGTACTAGCAATCTTCAACACTTGAACTGAAAGGAGGCATTCAGCTACAGCTACTTTTCTCCTAATTTAGATGCTGCAACTAAATATCAAAGTAAACAAATTAATACACGTCAGTTTGGAGAAAAGAAGAATGCAATAAGAAAATAATTATAAAATGAAATTAATGATGAGAGAGAAAGAGTACCGTCACGAGCTTATCTATTAAGCATATGCTAACTTTAGTTGCCGCTTGATCAAAGCTATCCTCACATAAAGCCAATCATTTAAATCATTCAAGAACTTGAAGTATGCGTATCTCCATGACCTTTTGAATATCAAACTGCCGCAAACTCCCCAAAATCCCGCAGCAAACCCAATCCCCATACTGATGTAAAATCCCAGTGTTATAAACTCATCCTTATCCTCTTCATTGCTCCAGTCAGTTGGCTCATTTTGATCAGCACACATCTTTTTAAGTGGAGGTCCACAGAGTAGAGGATTTTCAGCATAATCAAGGGGATCAAAGCTTTGGAGCTGAGTGCCTGTGGGTATTTTGCCAGACAAGTTGTTATATGACAGGTCCAAGAAACTAAAACGATCTATCCGAGCAAGGCTTGTCGGAATTCTTCCATCTATCTGGTTTCTTGATAAATCAAGCGAATCCAATGACTCCAAGTTTCCGATCTCCGGAGTTATTTGACCTGTTAATTGGTTTCTCGAAAGGTTTAAAGAAATCAACCCAACAAGACGAGTGATTTCACTTGGAATCTCCCCTGTTAATCTATTACTTGAGAGATCAATTCTCTTCATAAGGCCCAAAGTGCTTTTGTATGTCTCCATTCTTCCTTTCCATATGAAGCTTGCATCATCGTCATAAGACTCATTACCCATGTCATAAAAATGTGTGCTGGATAGACTTGGATTTCCTTTTTGAGCCAAAGTAGTCAAACTGTTGAGGCATTTGGGTATGCTTCCAGAGATGTTGTTCATAGAGAAATCCATAATTTTAATGTGTGTTAGATGGCATAATTGTGAGGGCATGCTTCCATTGAAGTGATTAGTGGAAAGCATCAGGATAACCAAATTCTTGAAGCTCACACCTAACCATGTAGGTATTGGTCCTGATAATTTATTATCTCCCAGATCAATAACTTCTAAACTTGCGCAGTTTTTCAACGATGAAGGCAATTCTTCAACAAATTGGTTTCTACTTAATTTCAAAGTTTGCATTTGAAATAAAGAGCCTATTGTCATGGGAATTTTTCCAGAAAAAGCGTTGTTACTCAAATCAAGCATGACTAGAATCTCCAAATGGCTCCAGCAATCTGGAAGTTCTCCAGCAAAACTGTTGCTTGAAAGATTAAGAAATGTTAAACTCATATCTGCACTTGCACATAGGAAAGAAAGAGACCCTGAAATGTTATTATTAGAAAGATCCAGATAGGAGGCTTGTAATAGAGTTGAGGGAATTGGACCTTCTATTTGGTTCGAACTCAAATGTAGTTCTGGGTTATATGGAAACTCCATTATCAAATTTGTAAATATTCCTCTGATTAGGTTCTGTGAGAGATTAATAACGCTCGCGTTACGAAAATTACTCCAAAACCAACTTGGAAGGATATCAGAAATTCCAGCATTCGAAATATCCAACTCGGAAGAATCTTTTTGAGTTTGAAGCCATTTTGGGAAAAGATGACCGACCTTGCAGGACGCCAAATATATGTAACTCAACTGGAAGGGAGGAACCCAATCAGAATGGAAATTTAAAACTAATTTGGAGTTAGAGGATAAATCCAAATGATTTAAATTGGAGAGTTTTGAGAAATGAGTTTCTGAAACCACCCCTTCCAAAGAGTTTATGCTGAAATTGATGTGCCATAGTTGCGACATTTGCCCAATGGTTTCAGGTATTTTTCCGCTTAATTGATTGATGGTGAAATCGATGTACCTCAGTTGCGACATTTGCCCAATACTTTCAGGTATTTTTCCGCTTAATTGATTGGCACTAAGATCCAAGAAATCCAAAGATGAGAAGCTTGTAAGATTGTTTAATGACCCCGCAAGAACATTCTCAGAGAGATGCAGACGCCTTAATGAGTTTTGAGCACATCTAGGCAATAGTTGAACAAACTTGGATAATTGTCCACTCAGATGATTTCTTTGAAGCGACAATGATTGCAAATTACACAGCCTTGCAAACAAATTTGGATTCGCTCCTTCAATCTGGTTATCAGAGAGATCCAAATCCACAAGAGAGCTCATGTTTCCAATGAAATTGGGAATGAAACCAGTTAGATTATTGTTGGAGAGATCCAGATCCACAAGAGAGCTCATGTTTCCAGTGAAATCGGCAAGGAAACTAGTTAGATAATTGTTGGAGAGATCCAGATACCCAAGAGAGCTCATGCTTCCAGTGAAATTGGCAATGAAACCAGTTAGATTATTGTTGGAGAGATCCAGATCCACAAGAGAGCTCATGTTTCCAGTGAAATCGGCAATGAAACTAGTTAGATAATTGTTGGAGAGATGCAGATACCCAAGAGAGCTCATGCTTCCAGTGAAATTGGCAATGAAACCAGTTAGATTATTGTAGGAGAGATCCAGATCCACAAGAGAGCTCATGTTTCCAATCAAATCGGGAATGAAACCAGTAGATTATTGTTGGAGAGGTAAAGACGAACAAGGCTTGTACTGTAGTTGGACAACCAAAGAAATATTGAAGTGAGATGGTTGTCAGAGAAAGAAACGTACGCAAGAGATGTAGAAGAATTTGTTTTGTAAAGAGTAGTGGAAAGAATTGGAGTAGGAGGAGGAGGAAGACTACAGCTCACCAAGGTCAAGTCTACTAGTTTAGGGAGCTTATTAAGTACTGCTTCAGGCCAATCGAAAACAGTACTGAGATTGTTTCCGCTTAGGTCCAAATCCGTTAAAGAAGAAAAAGAAGGGAGCCAATTGAGATTTTCTAGTTGAAGCTGATTATCGCTGAGGTCGAGATGTTGCAATTGCGTGAGGTTTCCAAACGAACTAGGAATTTGACCGACCAAATTACAGTAATAGAGACTGAGGTACCTTAGATTGGTTAGAGAACCAATGAAATCTGGAATTTGGCTCCCATTGAAGTTTCCGCTTAGGTCCAAATCAGTTAAAGAAGAAAGAGCAGGGAGGCAATTGAGATTTTCTGGTTGAAGCTGATTATAGCTGAGGTCGAGATTTTGCAATTGCGTGAGGTTTTCAAACGAACTTGGAATTGGACCAATGAAAAGACAGGAACTGAGATGGAGGTTTCTTAGATTGGTTAGAGAACCAATGAAATCTGGAATTTGGCTCCCATTGAAGTTTCCGCTTAGGTCCAAATCAGTTAAAGAAGAAAGAGCAGGGAGGCAATTGAGATTTTCTGGTTGAAGCTGATTATCGTTGAGGTCAATATTTTGCAATTGCGTGAGGTTTTCAAACGAACTTGGAATTGGACCAATGAAATGACAGGAACGGAGATGGAGGTTTCTTAGATTGGTTAGAGAACCAATGAAATCAGGAATTTGGCTCCCATTGAAGTTTCCGCTTAGGTCCAAATCAGTTAAAGAAGAAAGAGCAGGGAGGCAATTGAGATTTTCTGGTTAAAGCTGATTATAGCTGAGGTCGAGATTTTGCAATTGCGTGAGGTTTTCAAATGAACTTGGAATTGGACCAATGAAATTACAGGAACTAAGACTGAGGTTTCTTAGATTGGTTAGAGAACCAATGAAATCTGGAATTCGACTCCCATTGAAATCAATCCTTGTAAGGTCCAAATACGTTAAAGAAGAAAGAGCAGGGAGCCAATTGAGATTTTCTGCTTGAAGCCGCCAATTATGGGTGAGGTCGAGATTTTGCAATTGCGTGAGGTTTCGAAACGAACTTGGAATTGGACCAATGAAAAAACAGAAACTGAGATTGAGGTACCTTAGATTGGTTAGAGAACCAATGAAATCTGGAATTTGGCCCCCATAAGTAATCAATGAAAGGTCCAAATATTGTAAATGCTGCAACTCAATCAGTTTAGGACTAATAAGAATGTCGAAGATCAAGTTGAATCACATGGCCAGTTTGGTTGCTATTATAGACTCCTTCCCATCTGCAACAATCTTGTTTTTCGGCTTCTGAACCCCAAGTTGAGAGTTGATTGAACTCATCCACCAGGCCATGTTTGAATGCAAGTAGTGCTTGCCTTTCCCTCTCTATGCACCTCACTGTCACTTTAGCATCTCTGAGGCTGTGGCTGTGGTTGTGGCTGTGGCCAACTTCTCCTCCTTTTACGTTTTGTAGGAAAAGGATCAAAAGTGCAAGAAAGAGTTTCAAGCACCTTCCGTCGCCCTTCATGTTAATTGATCAAAAGCACATGCACATGCAAAAACACTGCAAGTATATATTGATATATGCTGGCTTGCATCAGATATATATAGGAAAAAAAGGAAGAAAGCCTTTACAAAGAAAAACACGGTTTAGCTAAAGACAAAACCATACAAAGGAGTAAATTATCTGCTATATACAATGCATAGTTAATGTTATGAAAATCACACGTCAATCACAATGAGACTAGAATGTCAAGGTGCAATTCTAAAGAAAATTCCTAATACTTTGGATTCGAATCTCTTTATTATGGAGGTAATCATAACTTACAGAAACCAAATTAATTATGATGGCATGGATGAAACGAATGATGATCACAATACTTAAATTGATATTCCACTACTTTAATTCTCAACAGCAACAAAATTGATTTTTGTCAATTGTAAGCATGTTGTTTTTTTGGTTTCCCCATTGTTCGTTCTTTGAAGGGTTTCGCTTCTTATCACCTTGTTATTTTAATTTTAATTTATTGTTTCTTAATGTTATACTAAGTTTAGGTTTTTTTTTTCTACTTAAGAGCTGAGAGTGGGTCCAACAAAAAATAAGAATTCAGGGTGGCGTCTTGTAACCTGTAATGAGGAGAACTCTCTAGTTATAATTTACAAAAAGGAAAAAGGAGCTCTTAGATATAGGTCCAATTTCACTTATGTCATCAGAAGTGGACTATACCAAATTTTCTAAAAAGAAGAAGAAAAAAACTATACAACGTATAACTGACTCTTATTCATGTAACTGTGTGGAAAAAGATAATTGAAGAAAAATTTGTCAGTGGTCCAAGTAAACAAGTAATAAATCAATGAACATTGGGGAAATTAATGGATGAGATCAAAGACTTGTGATTTAGACTTGATATGTTGACTTGCCTTCCAATGCGTGCTCCAACTGACAGGTATTGATTCAACTTGACTTCGTAAGGTGCCTTCTCGTGTCCACTCAACCATTGACTTTGCATCCCATCCCCTTGGGCGCAAGTTACAAACATCTTCTTGCAAATGTGGACTTGACTTAAGTGAAACATGTGGAAATATATCTACCCAACCCAATATTAATATAATACCAATATATTTATTGATACTAATAAATGAAAATTGGGTTTTTATTCAACAACTATAATAAGAGAGCTTTTCAAAACACTTTGGTTATTGACCAAGTCTATTTTGAAATGCCCTTATAATTTAGGTTAATATTAAATGGGGTCTTACGATTACACACACGAAAGTGGATTATAACAAATTTTCTAAAAAGAAGGGAAAAAAAAACTATACAACGTAAAACTGACTCTTATTGATATCACTATGTGGAAAAAGATAATTGAAGAAAAATTTCAGTGGTCCAAGTAAACAAGTGATAAATCAATGAATATTGGGGAAATTAATGGATGAGATCGAAGACTTGTGACTAAGACTTGATATGGACCATATGGTGATTTGCCTTTCAATTCAACTATTGACTTAGAATTGATATGGTGACTTGCCTTCCAATGTGTGCTCCAACTGACTTGCAGGTATTGATTCGACTTGACTTGGTAAGGTGCCTTACCGTGTCCACTCAACCATTGGCCTTGCATCTCATCCCCCCTGGGCACAAGTTACAAATATCTTCTTGCAAATGTGGACTTGACTTAAGTGAAACATATGGAAATATCTCTACCCAACCCAATATGAATATAATACCTGTATATTTATTGATACTAATAAATGAAAATTGAGTTTTTATTCAACAACTATAATAGGAGAGCTCTTCAAAACACTTTGGTTATTGACCAAGTATATTTTGAAATGCCCCTATAATTTAGGTTAATATTACATGGGGTCATAAAATTACACACAAAAGTGGATTAAATCAAATTTTCTAACAAGAAGAAGAAAAAAAAACTATACAACGTACAATCGACTCTTATTCATAAATTTTTAGTGGTCCAAGTAAACAAGTGATAAATCAATGAATATTTGGGAAATTAATGGATGAGATCGAAGACTTGTGACTTAGACTTGGTATGGATCATATGGTGATTTTCCCGTCAATGCAACTATTGACTTAGAATTGATATGGTGATTTGTCTTCCAACGCGTTCCCCAATTGACTTGCAGAGGCTTGACTTGGTAAGGTGCCTTCCCGTCCAATCAACCGTTGGCTTTGCATCCCATCCTCCTAGGCACAAGCTACAAATATCTTCTTGCAAATGTGGACTTGACTTAAGTGAAACATATGGAAATATCTCTACCCAACCCAATATTAATATAATACCTGTATATTTATTGATACTAATAAATGAAAATTGAGTTTTTATTCAACAACTATAATAGGAGAGCTCTTCAAAACACTTTGGTTATTGACAAAGTATATTTTGAAATGCCCCTATAATTTAGGTTAATATTACATGGGGTCATACAATTACACACAAAAGTGGATTATACCAAATTTTCTAACAAGAAGAAGAAAAAAAACTATACAATGTACAATCGACTCTTATTCATAAATTTTTAGTGGTCCAAGTAAACAAGTGATAAATCAATGAATATTGGGGAAATTAATGGATGAGATCGAAGACTTGTGACTTAGACTTGGTATGGACCATATGGTGATTTGCCCGTCAATGCAACTATTGACTTAGAATTGATATGGTGATTTGTCTTCCGATGCGTGCCCCAATTGACTTGCAGAGGCTTGACTTGGTAAGGTGCCTTCCCGTGTCTAATCAACCGTTGGCTTTGCATCCCATCCTCCTAGGCACAAGCTACAAATATCTTCTTGTAAATGTGGATTTGACTTAAGTGAAACATATGGAAATATCTCTACCCAACCCAATATTAATATAATACCTGTATATTTATTGATACTAATAAAAGAAAATTGAGTTTTTATTCAACAACTATAATAGGAGAGCTCTTCAAAACACTTTGGTTATTGACCAAGTATATTTTGAAATGCCCCTATAATTTAGGTTAATATTACATGGGGTCATACAATTACACACAAAAGTGGATTAAATCAAATTTTCTAACAAGAAGAAGAAAAAAACTATACAACGTACAATCGACTCTTATTCATAAATTTTTAGTGGTCCAAGTAAACAAGTGATAAATCAATGAATATTGGGGAAATTAATGGATGAGATCGAAGACTTGTGACTTAGACTTGGTATGGATCATATGGTGATTTGCCCGTCAATGCAACTATTGACTTAGAATTGATATGGTGATTTGTCTTCGAACGCATTCCCCAGTTGACTTGCAGAGGCTTGACTTGGTAAGGTGCCTTCCCGTGTCCAATCAACCATTGGCTTTGCATCCCATCCTCCTAGGCACAAGCTACAAATATCTTCTTGCAAATGTGGACTTGACTTAAGTGAAACATATGGAAATATCTCTACCCAACCCAATATTAATATAATACCTGTATATTTATTGATACTAATAAATGAAAATTGAGTTTTTATTCAACAACTATAATAGGAGAGCTCTTCAAAACACTTTGGTTATTGACAAAGTATATTTTGAAATGCCCCTATAATTTAGGTTAATATTACATGGGGTCATACAATTACACACAAAAGTGGATTATACCAAATTTTCTAACAAGAAGAAGAAAAAAAACTATACAATGTACAATCGACTCTTATTCATAAATTTTTAGTGGTCCAAGTAAACAAGTGATAAATCAATGAATATTGGGGAAATTAATGGATGAGATCGAAGACTTGTGACTTAGACTTGGTATGGACCATATGGTGATTTGCCCGTCAATGCAACTATTGACTTAGAATTGATATGGTGATTTGTCTTCCGATGCGTGCCCCAATTGACTTGCAGAGGCTTGACTTGGTAAGGTGCCTTCCCGTGTCTAATCAACCGTTGGCTTTGCATCCCATCCTCCAAGGCACAAGCTACAAATATCTTCTTGTAAATGTGGATTTGACTTAAGTGAAACATATGGAAATATCTCTACCCAACCCAATATTAATATAATACCTGTATATTTATTGATACTAATAAAAGAAAATTGAGTTTTTATTCAACAACTATAATAGGAGAGCTCTTCAAAACACTTTGGTTATTGACCAAGTATATTTTGAAATGCCCCTATAATTTAGGTTAATATTACATGGGGTCATACAATTACACACAAAAGTGGATGAAATCAAATTTTCTAACAAGAAGAAGAAAAAAACTATACAACGTACAATCGACTCTTATTCATAAATTTTTAGTGGTCCAAGTAAACAAGTGATAAATCAATGAATATTGGGGAAATTAATGGATGAGATCGAAGACTTGTGACTTAGACTTGGTATGGATCATATGGTGATTTGCCCGTCAATGCAACTATTGACTTAGAATTGATATGGTGATTTGTCTTCGAACGCATTCCCCAGTTGACTTGCAGAGGCTTGACTTGGTAAGGTGCCTTCCCGTGTCCAATCAACCATTGGCTTTGCATCCCATCCTCCTAGACACAAGCTACAAATATCTTCTTGCAAATGTGGACTTGACTTAAGTGAAACATATGGAAATATCTCTACCCAACCCAATATTAATATAATACCTGTATATTTATTGATACTAATAAATGAAAATTGAGTTTTTATTCAACAACTATAATAGGAGAGCTCTTCAAAACACTTTGGTTATTGACCAAGTATATTTTGAAATGCCCCTATAATTTAGGTTAATATTACATGCGGTCATACAATTACACACAAAAGTGGATTATACCAAATTTTCTAACAAGAAGAAGAAAAAAAACTATACAACGTACAATCGACTCTTATTCATAAATTTTTAGTGGTCCAAGTAAACAAGTGATAAATCAATGAATATTGGGGAAATTAATGGATGAGATCGAAGACTTGTGACTTAGACTTGGTATGGACCATATGGTGATTTGCCCGTCAATGCAACTATTGACTTAGAATTGATATGGTGATTTGTCTTCCAACGCGTGCCCCAATTGACTTGCAGAGGCTTGACTTGGTAAGGTGCCTTCCCGTGTCCAATCAACTGTTGGCTTTGCATCCCATCCTCCTAGGCACAAGCTATAAATATCTTCTTGCAAATGTGGACTTGACTTAAGTGAAACGTATGGAAATATCTCTACCCAACCCAATATTAATATAATACCTATATATTGATTGATACGAATAAATGAAAATTGAGGTTTTATTCAACAACTATAATATGAGAATTTTTCAAAACACTTTGGTTATTGACCAAGTCTATTTTGAAATGCCCCTATAATTTAGGTTAATATTACATGGGGTCTTACGATTACACATGAAAGTTTATCGTATTATAGTGATGATCACGAAACACTTAGGTATATTTAGTGTTGAATATCTGATCATAGAGTTTCGGAGCAGGTTTCTCCATTTTGCATTCGGATTCTTTGATTTGATTTGTTTTGTTGCTCATTAAATGATTAGTATATGAATTACTCAGTCCCGTTCTTCAGAACTCCTGTGGTCCGAGGAAGTTGTGGTCATCCACTCTTAAATGTGGATGGGATTGGTATCCTTGCCTCACTCTCTTTCCAATTCCATCATTGCCCCGTTAAATATTTTATTATAACGTATAAGATTTCAAGTATTTTAACTTTAAAATTAACTTAGATGGTGCTGCTCGTGGTTATTCTCGTGATTTTGGTAGCCGTTGTATTTGTATGCTACATCGACATATTTGTTATAAAATGTAGGCCTTGCAATTCCAAAACTCTAGACTAGGTACGCTATTTTTATTAACCTAAAAATTATTGTGACCATGTCTACTAAAAAATAATTTACCTATATTCTACATATCTAATACAAGGTAAATTATCTATATAAAAAATACGTAAATATTTACTAGCCTCTCCGCACTCGCTTCGGCGCCTGCGAGAGGCTTTTTTTAAAAAAAATTAAATTTTATTTTAGAATTAAAAAAGATAATGGGTTGTTGTTTTCCATAAAAATAGGATCCATTATCCGATTTTTCTTTTAATTTTAATTTTTTTAAATATGAAAAAGTGTGAATTTACCATTTTATTCTCATTTAATTAATAATTTCAATTCTTAATGTTAGCATTAACCAATGACATTTTCTGGTATTTTGAATGTTTCACCATTCTCTGCCTTTTGCTTTATATATATATATATATATATATACATATATATATATATATATAGATAATGGGTAGTTGTGTTCCGTAAAAATAGGATTTATTATATGATTTTTCTTTTTCTTTTAATTTTTTTAATATGAAAAAGTGTGAATTTACCATATTATCCTCATTTAATTAATAATTTCAATTCTTAATTCTTGTATTAACCAATGGCATTTTTTGGTATTTTGAATGTTTTACCATTCTCTGCCTTTTGCTTTATATATTTAGATAAAGAAAAAAGTTACATTAATTATGAGAAAATAGGTACATTGTTTCTACATTAAAAAAAAAAAAACGTTACTATTGAAATTAGTTCTATAAAATAAATAGGTACATTATTTACGAAAAAATAGGCACGTTATTTATAAAAATAAAAATGGGTACCAATTTTACCTATATTTTGTAGGCATAAGAATTTACCGAGATTGTATAGGTGAATTAATTATTCATAGTTCTTTTTTTTTTTCAAACTAAGAATTAATTACCTTAGTTTGTTTTAATGTACCTAAGAAAATGTAGGTAATTGCGGGAACCTAAAACAAAGAGTATTTGATTTTAAAAAGAGAGGAAAAAGTTACTTAAAATTTCCTAAATCTATGCAAAATTGAAACATCATTAATGTGTTATGTGGCCAAGAGGGTTACTGAAGAGTTTGGTTGTCGTTTAGGAGAGGAAGTCGGCTATGCAATTCGTTTTGAGGATTGCACTGGTCCAGATACTGTCATCAAGTACATGACTGATGGTATGCTTCTTAGGGAGATTTTGATTGATGAGAACCTTTCTCAGTATTCTGTGGTCATGCTTGATGAAGCTCATGAGAGGACAATCTTCACAGATGTTCTTTTTGGACTACTGAAGAAGCTTGTGAAGCGGAGACCAGACCTTCGTTTGATTGTCACATCTGCTACTTTGGATGCGGAGAAGTTTTCCGGTTATTTCTTCAACTGTAACATCTTCACTATCCCTGGGAGAACTTTTCCTGTAGAGATACTCTACACTAAACAGCCGGAAAGTGACTACCTTGATGCATCTCTAATAACCGTTCTACAAATACACTTGACAGAACCTGAAGGTGACATCCTTCTTTTCTTGACTGGACAAGAAGAGATTGATTTTGCATGCCAGTCTCTTTATGAGAGGATGAAAGGTCTTGGTAAAAATGTCCCTGAGTTGATTATCCTACCAGTGTACAGTGCCCTTCCTAGTGAAATGCAGTCAAGGATATTTGATCCTGCCCCACCAGGTAAGAGGAAAGTAGTTGTGGCTACTAATATTGCTGAGGCATCACTGACCATTGATGGGATATTTTATGTCATTGATCCTGGTTTTGCAAAGCAAAATGTTTATAACCCAAAGCAGGGGCTAGATTCACTGGTCATAACTCCAATTTCCCAAGCATCAGCCAAGCAACGAGCTGGGCGTGCTGGGCGTACAGGCCCTGGGAAATGTTACCGCCTCTACACTGAGAGTGCATACCGCAATGAGATGTCCCCTACTTCAATTCCAGAAATCCAGAGGATAAATCTTGGGACTACTACGCTTACGATGAAAGCTATGGGGATAAATGATCTCTTGTCTTTTGATTTTATGGATCCTCCTTCACCCCAAGCACTCATTTCTGCCATGGAACAATTGTACAGTTTAGGAGCACTGGATGAGGAGGGGCTGCTCACCAAATTGGGTAGGAAAATGGCTGAGTTTCCTCTGGATCCACCCTTGTCTAAGATGCTATTGGCCAGTGTGGACCTTGGATGCAGTGATGAGATCTTGACCATCATTGCAATGATTCAGACTGGTAATATTTTTTACAGGCCTAGGGAAAAACAAGCCCAGGCAGATCAGAAGAGAGCCAAGTTTTTCCAGCCAGAGGGAGATCATCTGACTTTACTTGCAGTCTATGAGGCATGGAAAGCTAAGAATTTTTCAGGGCCATGGTGTTTTGAGAACTTTGTTCAGTCTCGATCCTTGAGGAGGGCAGAGGATGTCAGAAAACAGCTTCTCAGCATCATGGACAAGTATGTTCTTCTAATTTATCTTGATGTGTATTCGTGGTTGCATGGATCTTTTTTTCTGGTTTCACATGTGCATGAATGGTTTTAAAAGATGTAGATTAATGTTCTAGGTTTGCTCATGTTTGGTACATTGTATTTTTGCAGTAGTCTTGAATTAGGCATGCCTTTTGCTGTCTGTACTTGATGGAATTGCTGAAAGGTTGTTCAGGCCTAGTTTGTGTTTTAAAATCTAGATATATGGTACCTGAGCATAGGTCATTACGAGTTGTCATGTTGATGTCATCTCATACACTGTTTTCAGAGCATTATTAGCAGAAGTGCTTTTTTCCACCATTTTTTCAGTGGTTTTAGTATAGTATCTTTATAAATTATAACTACCCTTTTGTGTATAGCTAAATTGCCAGTATATGCTCTTCAAATGTGCTGAAATGTTAGTCATTTTGATACCGGAATTGTTTCTCTTGGTAAAGTGTTGTTTGTACAAAATATTGCGAAACTGTTTTAAAAGTTGATATGGAAATTCAGATGGCATATTACACATCCTACCATCACCATTAACAGGTTTCATTGATTGAACATAGCATTGTCATGTAAGCTCTAGGATAGATTATTATAAAGATTGTGTATACAAACCTAGCATAAGTTTGTCATGCCAATGTCTCTACTAGCACCCCTTTCCTTGCTTTAGTTTATAACAGTGATCAACGATTTCTAAGTTGAGTATTCTGATTTGAAGATGAAATTGCATTCTGACTATAGGTTGTGAATTTCAGGTATAAACTAGATGTTGTGAGTGCTGGAAAGAATTTTACAAAGATCAGGAAGGCAATTACGGCGGGGTTTTTCTTCCACGGTGCTAGAAAGGACCCGCAGGAGGGTTATAGAACCCTAGTGGAGAACCAACCAGTTTATATACACCCAAGCAGCGCCCTCTTCCAGAGACAACCAGATTGGGTGATCTACCATGAGCTGGTTATGACCACAAAGGAGTACATGCGCGAGGTGACGGTCGTCGACCCCAAATGGCTCGTGGAACTGGCACCTAGGTTCTTCAAAGTGGCAGATCCCACCAAGATGAGCAAGCGCAAGCGTCAAGAACGTATTGAACCGCTATATGATAGATACCATGAACCTAACTCCTGGCGTCTTAGTAAGAGACGTGCTTGATATGTGTCATCTGCTGCTTTTGGTTTTTCTGTATGGATTCAGTGTGAATATCTTGTAATTACCTGAGCTAATTTTTGACATTGAGTACACAAAATTTGTGTGGCTTCATTACTTTTTAACATCCTTGTGAAATTCCTTCAATGTTGCATAAGGGCATCATCAATTGCTTATTTTCCTTACTGCAAGCAAGCTGGGGGTAGAATCTGTTGCGTAATTTAAAAGCTATTTTATTTCTTGATTTTACTTTAGGAGATATTAGTAGTTCTGTTCTCTGGACAATGAATTGTTAGGAAATGAAAGAATCATAGTGTATTCTTGAATGTATTAAGGCATTCAATATTTGATGTATTTTAGCATTCAAATATGTATGGCCGCCTCTGATCCCCCAAGAAGTTGAAGAATCAGTTATCAAATATCTTTGAACTGGTAATTTCAGTTCTGTGGCTTCAGGCTTTAAGCCAAGAAAAGTACCTTATGTCTATAGTCCGCTTCAACTACATAAAAGTTTCAACTATAAAAGTTACATCAAGCACAGATGTTCCAAGTACAGTTTCCTCATTTAGTTTCACTTCCTGCTAACTAATGTCAGCTATTAATACTGAGACTGAAGATTTTGGCTCGAGCTCAGGTTACACCAAGCAATCTGAGGGGTTGTGGAAATCTGAATTCTTTAGTGTAGAAAACTCATCCAGTATGTTCGAAAATGATGGTTGCCTTCCAACATCAACGTTTGGACAACCAAGAATGGTCGTTTAAGACTCGAAGTCAGAGAAGGAAATATGAAAAGATTTTCAGGAGTCTCAATTTCCCATGAACTAACCCTGGCTCATCCCATGAACATTCAAAGCAAACAGAAAAACCCTTCATTATAATATTGATTAGGGAACATAAAAGCAAGATCACTTGGTAAAAGCTCAGAGTAGCTTAAGCCACCTGAAGATTCCGCCACTTTGAACCAGGCCATCTCCTCTGTGCCTCTGGGATGGATCCTTGATTTCTGGGAAAATTTTCGATAGCCTCTACAATATGGTCTAATGAACAAAATTTTGTGCGTTCTTGGTCACCCTTTAAAGATCATCACAACAAAAGGGTTATTTTAGGCATAAGGTAGCATACCTAGAACATACCCTTGGGGCCCTAGTCATTAACAATCAAGTGCTCAGTTCAATATTGTCCAAAAGGGTATCTTCTGCTAAAATTGGTGGACGTTACTTTCCCAACCAATTTGGACTTCTAATAAGCCACTATCAAGGTGACCAACAAGTTTATGAAAACAGGTTCATCTGGGACTGGGTCTGGCCTATCAAGTTTTTTGTTTGTTTTTGGTTACAAGCGATATTGGGAGGAGGGAATCACATCTAGGACCTCGAGTGCAGGGATAGATGCTCTTAACCGCTTGAGCTACAAGCCCCTTGCTAGCCTATCAAGTTTAAGCAAATGGTCGATGCGAGTATTTGGGTTTGCCTACCAAGTTTTCATTATGGCTCTACAAATGTTTGTAATATCCAAGAGAAAGCAGTGATTGACCTGCAGGCCTTGATGGAATTGCATATGTTGGAGCCCTTATGCTACACAACACTATATATCTGCAAGTAATGGGCAAGAACTTGAACATTTCTACAAATTGAAAAGAGAGAAAATGCTTGTGATTACTCCACACACAAGATTTAGCACACATTTTATACATAAACTTTGGTAAGGCATCTTTCAGCTCACAAGTAATCTTAAAATCCACAAAATAGAGCATTGCAAGCCTGACCAAATACAAAAAGTCTGTTTACAAAAAGGCATCTTCTACCATGTGCCCAGAACAATGTTGAATTATGAAAGGAAAGATTGACCAAAACAGAGCCACACATTTACAAGGAGAAGCTGTACGTTGCAAATAGATGACCAAAACAGAGCCACACATTGTAATTTGAAATCAAGTCCGCTTTGGCTTTGGCTTAGTTAATTAAAATAACACTATAGCTGGAACTAATACATTAATCGGAGTGAGCTTGGATTAAAATGGATCTGTTTATTTCTCTCAACAACAAAAAAAAAAACATTAATCGGAGAACTCCGAATTAATTGTTCTTACAAGTAATTAACACTTATTTAACTCATATTTATTCCTATTAAGCACTCCAAATTGACTCGTAAACTCTTCTCCAGATACCTGTGCATGCGCATACTAGCAATCTTCAACACTTGAACTGAAAGGAGGCATTCAGCTACAGCTACTTTTCTCCTAATTTAGATGCTGCAGCTAAATATCAAAGTAAACAAATTAATACTCGTCAGTTTGGAGAAAAGAAAAATGCAATAAGAAAATAATTATAAAACGAAATTAATGATGAGCGAGAAAGAGTACCGTCACGAGCTTATCTATTAAGCATATGCTAACTTTAGTTGCCGCTTGATCAAAGCTATCCTCACATAAAGCCAGTCATTTAAATCATTCAAGAACTTGAAGTATGCGTATCTCCATGACCTGTTGAATATCAAAGTGCCGCAAATGCCCCAAAATCCAGCAGCAAACCCAATCCCCATACTGATGAAAAATCCCAGTGTTATAAACTCATCCTTATCCTCTTCATTGCTCAAGTCACTTGACCCATTTTCATCAGCACACATTTTTTTAAGTGGAGGTCCACAGAGTAAAGGATTTTCAGCATAATCAAGGGGATCAAAGCTTTGGAGCTGAGTGCCTGTTGGTATTTTGCCAGACAAGTTGTTATATGACAGGTCCAAGAAACTAAGACGATATATCCGAGCAAGGCTTGTCGGAATTCTTCCATCTATTTGGTTTCTTGATAAATCAAGTGAATCCAATGATTCCAAGTTTCCGATCTCTGGAGTTATTTGACCCGTTAATTGGTTTCTTGAAAGGTTTAAAGAAATCAACCCAACAAGATGAGTGATTTCACTTGGAATCTCCCCTGTTAATCTATTGCTTGAGAGATCAATTCTCTTCACAAGGCCCAAAGTGCTTTTGTATGTCTGCATTCTTCCTTTCCATATGAAGCTTGCATCATTTTCATAATTAGAAGGAGCAATTGACTCATTAACCATATTTCCGCCATACATATGTGTGCTGGATAGACTTGGATTTCCTTTTTGAGCCAGAGTAGTCAAATTGTTGAGGCATTTGGGTATGCTTCCAGAGATGATGTTCATAGAGAAATCCATAATTTTAATGTGTGTTAGATGGCATAATTGCGAGGGCATGCTTCCATTGAAGTGATTAGTGGAAAGCATCAGGATAACCAAATTCTTGAAGCTCACACCTAACCATGTAGGTATTGGTCCTGATAATTTATTATCTCCCAGATCAATAACTTCTAAACTTGCGCAGTTCTTCAACGATGAAGGCAATTCTCCAACAAATCGGTTGCTTCTTAATTTCAAAGTTTGCATTTGAAATAAAGAGCTTATTGTCGTGGGAATTTTTCCAAAAAAAGCGTTGTTACTCAAATCAAGCATGACTAGTGTCTCCAAATGGCTCCAACAATCTGGAAGTTCTCCAGCAAAACTGTTGCTTGAAAGATTAAGATATGTTAAACTCATATCTGCACTTGCGCATAGGAAAGAAAGCGACCCTGAAATGTTATTATTAGAGAGATCCAGATGATAGACTCGTGACGGAGTTGAGGGAATTGGACCTTCTATTCCTCTTATTTGGTTCTGTGAGAGATTAATAATTTCTGCATTACTCCAAAACCAACTTGGAAGGATATCGGAAATTCCCGCGTTCGAAATATCAAGCTGGTAAGAATAATTTTGAGTTTGAAGCCATTTTGGGAAAAGAGGACCAACCATGCCGGACGCCAAATTTATGTAACCCAACTGGAAGAAGGGAGGAACCCAATCAGAATGGAAATTTAAGATTAGTAAGTTAGAGGATAAATCCAAATAACGTAATTTGGAGAGTTTTGAGAAATGAGTTTCTGAAACCACCCCTTCCAACAAGTTCATGCTGAAATTGATGTTCTGTAGTTGCGACATTTGTCCAATACTTTCAGGTATTTCTCCTCTTAATTGATTGACACTGAAATCGATACTATGTAGTTGCGACATTTGCCCAATACTTTCAGGTATTTTTCCGCTTAATTGATTGGCTTTAAGATTCAAGAATCCCAAAGATAAGAAGCTTGTAAGATTGTTTAATGACCCCGCAAGAACATTCTCAGAGAGGTCCAGATCCCCTAATGAGTTTTGAGCACACCTAGGCAATAGTTGAACAAACTTGGATAATTGTCCACTCAGATGATTTCTTTGAAGTGACAATGTTTGCAAATTACACAGCCGTGCAAACGAATTTGGATTCGCTCCTTCAATCTGGTTATCAGAGAGACCCAGATACTCAAGAGAGCTCATGTTCCCAATGAAATTGGGAATGAAACCAGTTAGACTATTGTTGGAGAGATCCAGATCCGCAAGAGAGCTCATGTTTCCAGTGAAATCGTCAATGAAACCAGTTAGATAATTGTTGGAGAGATCCAGATGCGCAAGAGAGCTCATGTTTCCAGTGAAATCAGCAATGAAACCAGTTAGATAATTGTTGGAGAGATCCAGATACACAAGAGAGCTCATGTTTCCAATGAAATCGGGAATGAAACCAGATAGATTATTATTGGAGAGGTAAAGACGAACAAGGCTTGTACTGTAGTTGGACAACCAAAGAAATATTGAAGAAGTGAGATGGTTGTGTGAGACAGAAACATACGCAAGAGATGTAGAAGAATTTGTTTTGTAAAGAGTAGTGGAAAGAATTGGAGTAGGAGGAGGAGGAAGACTACAGTTCACCAAGGTCAAGTCTACTAGTTTAGGGAGCTTATTAAGTACTGCTTCTGGCCAATCAAAAACAGTACTAAGATTGTTTCCGCTTAGGTCCAAATCCGTTAAAGAAGAAAGAGAAGGGAGCCAATTGAGATTTTCTGGTTGAAGCTGATTATCGCTGAGGTCAAGATGTTGCAATTGTGTGAGGTTTCCAAACGAACTAGGAATTTGACCGACCAAATTACAGTAATAGAGACTGAGGTACCTTAGATTGGTTACAGAACCAATGAAATCGGGAATTTGGCCCCCATCGAAGCTTTCGCTTAGGTCCAAATCCGTTAAAGAAGAAAGAGCAGGGAGGCAATTGAGATTTTCTAGTTGAAGCTGATTATAGCTGAGGTCGAGATTTTGCAATTGCGTGAGGTTTCCAAACGAACTTGGAATTGGACCAATGAAATGACAGGAACTAAGACGGAGGTTTCTTAGATTGGTTAGAGAACCAATGAAATCTGGAATTTGGCTCCCATTGAAGTTTCCGCTTAGGTCCAAATCCGTTAAAGAAGAAAGAGCAGGGAGGCAATTGAGATTTTCTGGTTGAAGTTGATTATAGCTGAGGTCGAGATTTTGCAATTGCGTGAGGTTTCCAAACGAACTTGGAATTGGACCAACCAAATTACAATCATAGAGACCGAGGTTTCTTAGATTGGTTAGAGAACCAATGAAATCTGGAATTTGGCTCCCATTGAAGTTTCCGCTTAGGTACAAATCCGTTAAAGAAGAAAGAGCAGGGAGCCAATTGAGATTTTCTGGTTGAAGCTGATTATAGCTGAGGTCGAGATTTTGCAATTGCGTGAGGTTTTCAAACGAACTTGGAATTGGACCAATGAAATGACAGGAACGGAGACGGAGGTTTCTTAGATTGGTTAGAGAACCAATGAAATCTGGAATTTGGCTCCCATTGAAGTTTCCGCTTAGGTCCAAATCAGTTAAAGAAGAAAGAGCAGGGAGGCAATTGAGATTTTCTGGTTGAAGCTGATTATAGCTGAGGTCGAGATTTTGCAATTGCGTGAGGTTTTCAAATGAACTTGGAATTGGACCAATGAAATTACAGGAACTAAGACTGAGGTTTCTTAGATTGGTTAGAGAACCAATGAAATCTGGAATTCGACTCCCATTGAAATCAATCCTTGTAAGGTCCAAATACGTTAAAGAAGAAAGAGCAGGGAGCCAATTGAGATTTTCTGCTTGAAGCCGCCAATTATGGGTGAGGTCGAGATTTTGCAATTGCGTGAGGTTTCGAAACGAACTTGGAATTGGACCAATGAAAAAACAGAAACTGAGATTGAGGTACCTTAGATTGGTTAGAGAACCAATGAAATCTGGAATTTGGCCCCCATAAGTAATCAATGAAAGGTCCAAATATTGTAAATGCTGCAACTCAATCAGTTTAGGACTAATCATCTTACCTTGGAAAGGATATTCAAGATCATATACAAGATCAAGTTGAATCATCTTAACAGGGAAAGAATGTCGAAGATCAAGTTGAATCACATGGCCAGTTTGGTTGCTACAATAGACTCCTTCCCATCTGCAACAATCTTGTTTTTCGGCTTCTGAACCCCAAGTTGAGAGTTGATTGAACTCATCCACCAGGCCATGTTTGAATGCAAGTAGTGCTTGCCTTTCCCTCTCTACGCACCTCACTGTCACTTTAGCATCTCTGAGGCTGTGGCTGTGGTTGTGGCTGTGGCCAACTTCTCCTCCTTTTACGTTTTGTAGGAAAAGGATCAAAAGTGCAAGAAAGAGTTTCAAGCACCTTCCGTCGCCCTTCATGTTAATTGATCAAAAGCACATGCACATGCAAAAACACTGCAAGTATATGCTAGCTTGCATCAGATATATATAGGAAATAAGGAAGAAAGCTAAAACAGTGCCACACATTCATACAAGACAAAACCATACAAAGGAGAAAATTATCTGCTATAATTAATGTTATGGAAATCACACGTCAATCATAATGAGACTAGAATGTCAAGGTCCAATTCTAAGTAGTTACAAATAAGAATACAAATCATTTGCAAAAGAAAATTCCTAATACTTTAGATTCGAATCTCTTTATTATGGAGGTAATTAAATTAAGTACACTCTAATTGTTCATCATAACTTATAGAAACCAAATTAGTTATGGTGCATGAGTTAAAAAGTAAGATGCAGGAATACAAGTACTATTTTTTAATTTCGATAAAATAAAAGTACTATTTTTAAAATTTTGGTTAATTTTTTAATATAAAAAGAATTGTGTACGTTCGGTGACATAGCATACTGTTTTGCTGAATAGTGACATAGCTCAATGATGCTCATACCATGCCATGTGGACAACCACCCCGTATATGTAAATTCAATTTCAAATACATATGAATGTATCTTTCAGAAAGGAAAAACATTTCTTGTAACGGGAATAGCACTATTTTGCTATCTCCGCAATAATACTTGAATAAAATTATCCTAGGTGGTTTGAAACATTTATTAGTATACCTTGTGATTAGTGTGGCAAACAAGTTTAAGGGAAACGTTTGAAGATGGTGTTGTTTCCCTCTTTTCGGCCGGGTAGGCCGACGGAAGGAGTTTTTGGTCCTTCTTCTCTTGAGATGCGTAGGCGTGCCACCACCAAGCCACTTGATGGCTTGGATAGAAAGATTGTGTGAGTGTGTTTGCGCTTCTGACTTCTTAATCAAACGATTGATCGACCAAGCAAGGAACCTCCTCTTGGCCTAGGTTCTTTTTCTTCCTTGAGGTCAAGGATGATTGAGCTTTGTATGACTATTTTTAGGATTTTTGTGATAAGTGTAATGAATGTAAAGGCAATGAAAGAAATGACAGAAATGTAAGTGCGATGAAAGAAATGACAGAAATGTAAATGCGATAAGATAGATTAAAGCGATAAAGACTTGAATTAAATTCGAATGTAAAGACAATTGAAATTGAATTGCAAGAAAGTAAGCTTACACTAGGAAAACGAAGAACTTGGATAATTTGAAGAGCTTGAAAGATAAAATCCTAGACTATGAATTGAAAAGTACAGGATGAAAAGATAGATTTTGTGTGTTCGGTTGGAGGTCTTTCTTTCTTCATCTGATGTTCTATTTATAGAGCTCCTCAGCTCATGGGTTTGGCCATTCAACTAACTCTGCCTTGGAAATCTTCCCAATATTAATGCTTTCGGGAGCTCTAGGCACGAACTGCCCGATGTCTTGGAAATCTTCCCAATATTAATGTCTTCCTGTCTTTAAACTCCGCCACTTGTAGGAAAACATCTGCTGGAACTTGTAGGCTGGGCTTTGGACTTGATGAAGACTCCCACCAACATTAAGTGGCATGTGAACTCCAAATATTTGATATCGGCCGCATGATGAATTCTCCAAATATTTGGAAATTCTAACCTTGGTTGAGAACTTGTTGGCATAGGAATTCTCTATTTTTTATTTATATGGCCATACCTTGTCGACCGCATGATGAACAGATGTCTTACTAATTTCCGCCCAAACGATGAGTGGATGCCTCCCATATGAATAATTATATTAAATTCCAAATATATATATATATATATATAAAATATTATATTATCACAATATATGAGATGGAGGGTTTAAACTTGGGAGCCTCCAGCCGCATTCATATAATATATATATGTATATAAGACAAAAAACTTCAGCCCAGCTTGCACAAAAAATCCATGCGCCCTATCTACTCCAAAAACCAAATACCCGGCCGACATATATATATGTATATATGATTAAGTTTCCTACTCAAAGCCCTTCAGCCCAGTTTGTAAAGAAACTAAATACCCGGCCGACATATTCCAAAATTGTGTTCGCTCAAAACCAAAAAACAACTGGCCGCAATTTCTAGCAAACCCCAGCCGAGATATCCCAAGCATCACAATCCGACCGCAATCTTTTCGCAAGCCTTAAACCCCGGCCGAATTTGAACAATTCTCGGCCGCCATTCTTTGCCCAGCTTTCCTAGCTTCACCCGGCTGCAAACTTGTGTAGCCCAAATTGCTACGACCTCCAAACTTCAAGGTCCCGGCCACATCAATTCCAAAGAACTCCAAGCTTTGGCCGTATTCATGCATGCATCCACCCATTTATATATATATATATATATATATATATATATATATATATATATATATAAATGAATATATCAATATGATATGCCCAATCACTTTACCCCAACTTTTTTGCAAGAGAAGACACCTTGGCCACCTTTTTTGAGAAAACACTCGGCCACCTTTTATCCGCCTCTATGAATTCTTCCTATTATATATCTATATGTAATAGGACAAAACTCAAAAACTCTTCGGCCGAACCAATTCCATGCTCCAAACTTTGGCAACCCTTATTCATTCACTTTATATATATATAATAGCATAAGGAAAGAACTTTTCAGCCACATTGGCAAACCATCCAAATGCTCCAGCCAATGCTTTTCCATTTATCCACCTAATATTTTCTTCAGCCCACTTTTCTTCAACCAACTTTCCTTCAGCCAACTTTTCTTCAACCAACTTATTATATATATATGGCTTATTATCACAAAACATCCCTGACGTTTGCGAAATTATCACATTGCATCCCTAACGTTTGTTTGTATCATTAATGGTCCCTAACGTTAATACAGGTACTCTTAAATAGTCCCTCTGTCAAAAAAACCGTTAAATCCAAGGGTATAATCGTCAAATCAATCCAAAACTATAATTTTTTTTTCCTTCTCTTCTCTTTCTTTTCTTTTCTACTTCTTTCTTCTTTCTTCTTTCTCTCCGCCTGGCCCCGCTCACGCTTCTTCTTTCTTTCTTTTATAGAAAGAGGCTTATTGTGAATTTGTGATGCAGAAGACCACAACTGGCTCTGTTTTTGTTATTGCTTTCACTTTTAGTCAAAAGATCCATTTTCACCAACCAAAACCCAAAAAATAAAAACCCTTTTGTGTGAATCTGTTGGCTTTTTCTTTTTTGTTGGGGGTGTTGTCGATAAACCCAAAGCAGGCAGGCATTATGAACGAGGCCAAATAACTCACGCAGATTTCAGAACCTTTGTCTTGGGTTTCTCAGTCATTTTCAGCTTCAACCATTTGGCATATAAACCCCATTGAAGGGCAGGAGCTCTCAACAGCACCTCAAATTGTGACATTTTTATTTATTGTAAAATCCAAATCACATCTCTGGATCTCTCTCCCTCTCTCTCTCTCTCTCTCTCTCTCTCTCTCTCTCTCTCTCTCTCTCTCTCTCTCTCTCTCTCTCTGTCTCCTCTAGCCACCCAAACCAAACCACCACCCCGACCACTCTAGCCACCCAAACCACCACCCCGACCACCAAAGCCACCACCGTGGGATCTTATATCCCTGCCCCTCTCTCTACTCTGTCTGCAACTCTCTCCCTGCCCCCTCCCACAGCCCACCAACCCATCTACTCTAGCCACCCAAACCACCACCTCGACCTCCATAACCACCACCGTGGGATCTTATACCCCTGCCCCTCTATGTACTTTCTCTGCAACTCTCTCCCTGCCCCATTCCACAGCCCACCAACCCAACATTCTAGCCACCCAAATCACCACCCCGAGAGAAGGAAAGAGGAAGAAAAAAGAGAAAAAAGAAAAAAAAAAAAGAGAAAGAAGGAAAGAAGAAAAATGAGGAACAAAGAAGGAAAGAAGAAAAAAAAAAAGGGAGAGAAAGAAGAAACAGCGAAGGAAAAGAAGAAGAAAAGAGGAGGAAAGAGAGGAGGAAAAAAAAAAGAGAAACAGAGAGAGAGAGAGAAGGGAAGGAAAAAAAAATTATAATTTTGGATTGATTTGACGATTATACCCCTAGATTTAACGGTTTTTTTGACAGAGGGACTATTTAAGAGTACATGTATTAACGTTAGGGACCATTAATGATACAAAAAAACGTTAGGGATGTAGTGTGATAATTTCGCAAACGTCAGGGACGTTTTGTGATAATAAGCCTATATATATATATATATATATATATATATATATATATAAGCATGCAATGATGAAGGTTGAATTCCAGCTTGGTTCGCATTCACTTTCTAAACAAAACCCCAACTTCAGCCAACTTGGTTACACGTTCCCATCTTCAGCCAACTTATTATATATATATATATATATAAAGCAAACCATATAATGATGGCTTTGAATTTGGTTTCAACGTTTGCTTTCACTTTCTAATATTATATATATATATATATATTACACCATACTTGGAAGCCTTCAGCCACATTCAAGCATGCAAATCTGCCCCAAACTAAACAAAAACCCCATCTGCTCCATCTTGGAACTCCAAGTAACAACACCAAGCCGTGACCTTTTCCTCAATAGAATAAAAATCCAACCGCAACTTCCAGTGCAGCCCGGCCACGAAAAACTCCAAGATTTCGGCCGCAACCTCTTCGCAAGCATCAAATTTGGTTGTGATTTTCAACAGCCCCAAACATTGGCCCCCGATTTGGTTGGCTTGGAATTGATGTAGAGGTAAGCAAATTGAAACCCAAGACCTTCCAATTTCTGAAATTTTAGACTTTCTAATTGGCTTACATATTAAGCTTTGAAATTAAATTGGAAGGATTTTTGTTAAGAATCATAGGTACTATAAATACCCAAATATTCTCATTATTTCCCCACAAAACATTCCCACCATAGCCATAGGTTTTTAGAAAGTTTTCTCAAAACCCATATCCTCTTTATCTTCACATTCATCATTTCATACACCAAATCCACCCGAATCAACACCACACTTGAAATTTGCAAGTTTCTAGGTATGTTGCACTAATTCTTTGTTGATTTCGGTATGATTTTGATGAATTTGTACCTTTGAAATGTGTAGACTTAAACTTTGAATGTCTGCATAGTGCCATGATGTTCTTCGTGTTCTTGGCCATTTTTTGCTGTTTTGCCATTACATTTTTCTTGACTCAAATAATATTTCATGTTTGCAGGATGGAATCCATTCCAAACGATAGTGCCCAATTTTTCGAAGATATGAAAGCGGCCATGGACAAAGACTTGGGCACGTAAATATTTGCCTACTTCCTCAATGCCTTTCCCAACTCCGCCCAATATATTCTCGGCCCATTTTTCTCGACCTACCCAAAAGAGGTGGCGAAGGTGTGGGTGACGCAGCCGAGAAATGGGCCAACTTATTTTTCAGACTTTACATGGGCAACTTTTTGGGAGAACTCCAAGCCATTCAAAGGTTGGCCAACGGGAACCCCCATCAAAATGGATTCCGCCGGAACTAAAGAAGCTCCATCAAAGAAAACATCACCCAACGCCGGGAAATCCGACCACTCGAGCTTGGCGGAAGGTAAATTTGATTGGTATCGTTGGTTCAAAATTTTAGAATCAAAATTGAAGGGTCATTGGAAGAAAATCGGAATATATGATACATTGCTCCTATGTGCGGGGGGAGCCTTTCCTTGCGACCGATCTCTTGTTATTGCAGCGCTATGCTTTTGGTCCTCATCCACCAATTGCATGAGACTTCGTTTCGGGATGGTGACACCTAACTTGCTAGACTAGGCCGCCATTGCCGGCCTTCGCCCTCATGGAGATGATTTCTCGGCCGCCAACCTTCCGGAAGCCAAGGTGGGCTTAGATTTTCACAAGTCGATCAAAACCTCCGGGAGTTGGATGAAAAAGTATTGTGGCCATAGTGGAGAGCCCACTGACCCCCCCCTCCCATCAACGGCGTATCCTACACTGAGCATGTGGCTTTTCTTGTGATGTGGTTGTGCAAGTTCTTGGCATGCCCAAAATCTGGCGGGATTACAAAGGAATTCCAAGCCCTGGCGGAAGTACTCGTAGATGGTCATCAAGTGGCCATGGGCCCAATCTTTCTTGCCTATCTTTATAGAGGGCTCCGTGAGGTAATTACTAAACCCATGGATCATCATGCTTCTGGCCCTATATGGATTCTTCAATTATGGCTCCAGCTCTATTTTCCGGAACTAAGTCCCGCCATCGTTCGCCCCAACAATAAAGCTCTTCTTGGTCCACCCTTGCTCAACGCCCCACGCCGGAAGCATTATGTTGAGGATTGCTTCCGATTTTTCTATGAGTGCCAGGAGAGGACCACGGAGCATCTCTCCATTTGCTTAGATCACCGTTTCCCGGATTATCTAGCCATGGATCTTTCCTCATATCCTACGACAGAGACAAAGGAGGAGAGGCATAATTTGTGGGCGAGCATCCTCATCAGCCGAGATCTTCCATACGGCCTAATGGTGAACAAAGGTGGCAATTATCATTGCGGTGGTGAACTTTATTATCCCGCTGCCGCCGGCTACCAACTAGGCTTCATTCAGAGCATCCCGATTCCGTCCATGGATTCTATCAACCTGCTTTCTTCTTGGCGGGCGGAATTCAAGGATGCAAAAGAAGTCACCGCCTTGACGAATTTCAACCAAGACTTGGTGAATTCCTTTAGCATTCCGATTAGAGATCCCCGATTTGGTGACTCTAATATTTTCACCCATTGGTGGAAAGAGATGTCGACCGGTTGGTTCTCTCAACCATGCTCGAAGATTGAAGATAGAATCTTCAGGCATTGCCCATGCTCATTAGCCTACCAGCAAGAGAAAGAGAAGAAGAAGGCACAAGCAAAAGGTAAAATATTCATACGTTTTCTCATTTTAATTTTGGCTATCTTCTTATTTTCTAACCTTTCAACTCTCACAGCTGACACCGCCGGGAAGGAAAATCCTCCCGCCGGCATTATTGAGAGAGAGAGCTCCGCCAATCCCGCCGATGCCAATCCTGGGCGGGTTGAGAAAAGGCCCAACACCCCCGTCCAAGGTAAACTACTCTCCATGATTACTTTTGCCTTTTTTTGAAGATTTGCATTTCCATCCTTCTGAATTTTTAATGGGTATCTCTAAGAGAAATAAACCTCCTAATTTTTAGCAGATACCCCCGCCGGAAATATTGTGCCCCCACAATCATTTCTTCGGCCTAGAAAAGCTCCGCGCACCCTCTCACCTCAAGGTTTGGCCGCGCACCCCTTTTTTTTTTTTTTTTTTTTTTTTAATAATAAATGAAACTTGTTGTAGGTTCCTCAAGGCTGGCGGAGCAACCTTCTCCTTCTCATTCGATTGGGGCCGTGCAATCGGCCACTACTCTGCCCGTCGCTTCAGTAAGCTTATATCTCTGCGTATTTTCATTTATCAATTCTACTGGCCCAAACTCACTTCTACGCCCAAAAATATAGGAAATTCAACCTTCCGCACCTGAGACGGAAATTAGGGCGCAAGTCATGACTTCGGTGGGCGAGGATGAGGTAGCTTCATTTCCTTAGCCGTTTGAATTTCCTTTTACTTCTTTTATGCTTAATACATTTTCAAACTTAGTCGACCGAGGTCAATTCCATTGGACACCTGGAAGAGGTTTCCACAGGGTCACGAGAGACTACTCCCATGCCCGAGGATCACGCCCTGGAGCACGTGATCGAACTGACAGAGGAAGACTTCCCACACGTTCCAAACTCTCAGGTTCATTGAAATTTCTTATTTTCAAAATTTCTTCTATATTTGCCCGCAACTTCTTATTTTCAATGTTCGAACATGTCAGCGGCCCATTTCTGGCCCTGAACTTTCTTCGGCCGACACCGTAGCCACTGAGGTCGAATTTCAACCCATTTTTCCCACCGACGGAAGTGCACCACCTGAGCCCATCTTTATGCTAACCTCGGTAGCTCCTGCCTTGGTGGTCGAGATTATTCCATCCGAATTCCAACTCGAGGTAATCCTCGACACTTTCATGCTTATTTCAAATATAGGTGCCATTATTTTGACCCTCATTCCCTTTGCTAGGGTGGAGAATCTTCATCCTTTACTCCCGCCGAGATTACCATGAATCCGTCGGCGGTGGATAGTGGAAGCTTGGCCATGGTCCCTCACGAAGAAGCACCTCAATCATCCCCTGATCAGGTATGAAAACAAGAAATGCATACAGATATACATATGCAACTTACTTTCCCTGGTTGAAAATATAATGCCCATTTTTCTCGCAGCCCTCTGGTGACATTTTTGACTTCCTCGATCAGTGGGATGCATCTATATCTTCGGCGGAGGCTTCTACTCGCCTTGCCACTTCTTCCACTACGATCGGGGCCCTACCAAATTTAGGGGCTAAAGCCCTACTTCGGTCATATAGAGATAGAGACCTCATGTCCCTAGAGGACAAGGATGAGAGGGACAAGCTCAAGACTGCCATTGAGACCTTGGCGAACTCCAGCTTCTTTTTAGACCCATGCTCAGCTGCTATGATCACATATCTCTTTGGTCGGGTGGAGAAGTTTGTCCCCCGTCGCCGTTCTCTCCTGGAGGAGCAAAGTATAGGTCAAGACCTGGAGCAGCGGATTACCTCACGTAATGCAACCATGAGGAAGGAGATTGAGATTGCTCGCCAGATGCAACAGGAGACCGCGGATATTGATGAGCAGGTGAGGCAGCTTCAAGAGAAAAAGGCCGCCATTATTGCCAAAGTCTCCGAGATTGTTCGGAGCAATAAGCCTCTCGAGGCTCAACTTCGACAGGATGCGGCAGCCGTGGAAGCGTACCGAGAGAATAAGCTGACCCTCCAGTCTACCTTGTCGATCGGAGATACTGCAATGAAGAGCTTCAAGACTGCCCTTCGTACCCTTTTCCCTGATGCTTAGGTTCATATTTGGCCATTGGATGGCCCATTTTGTAGTAGACTTTTGTGTATCTTTTGGAAAGAATCTTTTTATGAGGCCCGTTCTTCCAATAAAAGTCATCGTTTTATTATGAGATGTTTCTTTGCGGCGAACTACCTCTCCATCATTTCCCAAGCCGTTGGGTAATATTTCTTCAAAAAACGCCCATTAATAGGTGAATCATGGAGACGACCACTCTCATAACTCAACCTATATGCTCCTTTTCCTAAAACTTGGTTGATGAGGAAAGGTCCTTCCCAGGTTGGAGACCATTTACCAAAACTACGATCTTTCGTTCCTAATGGGAGAATAGTTTTCCATACTAAATCTCCAACTCCGAAACTCTTGGCTTTAGTCTTCTTATCATACGCCCTGGCCACCTTTTCTTTTTGGGCTTTTAAATTATCCAAAGCCTCAAGTCGGACTTCGTCGAGATCATCCAGCTCTTAAGCCATCGCCTGATTATACTCATCTTCACTCCATTCAGCGTGGCGAGCCACCCTTAAAGATTTTACCAAGATCTCGAGAGGTAAGACGGCGTCATGGCCGTATGTGAGTGCGAATGGCGTCGTCCCCGTGCCAGACCTTTTAGAGGTCCTGTACGCCCAAAGGGTGTTGGAGAGGAGAGAGTACCATTCTTTAGGATTTTTCTCAATCATTTTTTCCAAAATACCTTTAATCACTTTGTTGCTGGCCTCAGCTTGACCATTTGATTGAGGATTGTATGGGGTGGACTGAACCATCCTAACTCCCCAATTTTTTGCGGCTGCCTTGACAGCCTCTCCCACAAAAGCCGTTCCTCGGTCAGTCATGATAGACTCTGGTAATCCGAATCGATGGATGATAGACTTCTCAATAAACTCTATCACCTCAGCTTGGGTAACTTGCTTGAGTGGTACAGCCTCTACCCATTTTGTAAAGAAGTCCGTGGCCACTAAAATGAACTTGTGACCCTTAGATGATTTCGGGTGGATTTGGCCGATCACATCCATCGCCCAACCCTTGAAAGGCCAAGCCTTCACAATAGGATTCATGGGTCCGGCAGGAACATGTTGAACCGGACCATGCCTTTGACAACCTTGGCATCCTTTGGCGTAATCAATGCAATCCTTCAAGATGGTTGGCCAATAATACCCATGCCTCCTTAGCAACCATCTCATCTTGATGCCTGCTTGGTGAGCTCCGCATATTCCTTCATGAACCTCAGTCATAACCACCATCTGATCAATCTTTCCCAAACATTTCATGAGTAAGTCGTCAGAGCCAATACGAAAAAGTTCTTCATCCCTGAGCACATAGCTTATGGCCCTTTGCCGAACCTGCCGGCAATGCGGACCACTTGGACATTTCAGATACTCCACGATGTCGTGTCTCCAGTCATCTGGAATTACAGTCAATGCCATCACCTCCATTGGTATTCCTCTTTCGAAAACTGAGGGCAACGATCGTTTTTCAACTTTGAATAACTCTTCAGAAAGCCCTTCAGAGATCTGAACTCCATAGGCCAATTGGGCCATTGCATTGGCCTGTGAGTTGTGCTCCCTTGGTAGGTGAGTGAGTCTCACTTCATCAAAACCTTCTATTAGTTGGCTGGCCAAGGCATGATAGCTAAGCAATGCTTGACTGGTTACCTTATAGTCGCCGGATAGTTGTTTCAGAACCAACATCGAATCCCCCATGATTGACACATTATTTATTCCAAGTTCCCTCAAAATTTCCAACCCAATGATCAAGGCCTCATATTCGGCCTGATTGTTGGTACAATCAAAGTCTAATTGAAATGAATACCGAGTTCGGAATCCTTGGGGTGATTCAATGATGACACCTGCTCCCCCCATATCTGATGTTCGAGATCCGTCGAAATAGAGACGCCATGGGAATAAACTTATCATGTCGACTTTGAAGAAGTCCATGTCTTCTATTTCAACACAAGGGTGAGAGGCCAAGAAATCAGCCAAAGCTTGCCCCTTGACGGCCTGCTGAGGTACGTATCGGAAGGTGAATTCTGCCAATGTCATCGTCCATTTTCCAATCCGCCCTCTAATGATTGGCCGAGTGAGCATGTACTTGATCAAATCAGTCTTGGCGATTATATGCACCACGGAAGGCAACATATAGTGCCTTAACTTGGTCGCAGTGAAGTATAAGGCTAAACAAAGTTTCTCCACCGGTGAATATTTTCTCTCGGTGGCCGTTAGAATTCGGCTTAGGTAGTACACTGCTTGCTCCTTTTTCTCATCGTTGTCTTGGGCCAAAAGACTTCCGATGGAATTTTCTGCGGCCGAAATATATAACTTCAAAGGTCGACCTCGCTTCGGCGGGATTAGCACCGGTGGCTTGGTTAAATACTCTTTAATGGAATCAAATGCCTTTTGGTGAATTTCTTCCCATCGAAATTTCTCCTCATCCTTGAGTTTTAGCAAAGATGAAAAAGGCTCGACTTTCCCGGCGGAATTAGCTATAAACCTCCGAAGGAAGTTTATTTGGCCTAGCAAACTTTGCAATCCTTTCTTGTTTTTCGGGGGCGGCGCCTCAATGATGGCCTTAGCCTTATTTTTATCAATTTCGATCCCCCTTTGATGTACCAAAAATCCTAGGAAATTCCCGGCGGAAACCCCGAAGGCACATTTCTTTGGATTCATCTTCAATTGATGCTTTCGCATTCTCTCGAAGGCTAACCGAAGGTCGTCCAAATGACCTGGTCTCGATTCCGACTTCACAACCACATCGTCGATATAAACTTCTAAGTTTCGACCGATCATGTCATGGAAGATGGCATTCATCGCTCGTTGATATGTGGCTCCGGCATTCTTTAGGCCGAAAGGCATCACGACATACTCAAAGGTTCCAATGGAACCAGGACATCTAAAGGCTGTCTTGTGAATATCTTCTTCGGCTATGAAAATTTGGTTATAGCCAGAGTGTCCATCCATGAAGGATAAAATTTCATGCTTGGCCGCCCCATCAACTAAGAGGTCCGCCATAGGCATGGGATATTCATCTTTGGGAGTTGCGAGATTAAGGTTACGAAAATCAACACAAATTATTATTGCTCCCGTTTTCTTCTTTACAGGTACAATATTAGAAAGCCACTCCACATATCTTGCTGGCCTAATAAATTTGGCTTTAACAAGCCTTACAATTTCTTCCTTGACCTGTAATTCTACTTCCGCCGACATTCGGCGAGGTGGCTGCTTGAAGGGTTTGAAATCCTCCGTTGTTGGCAGACGGTGCTCGACCAAGTCACGACTTAGTCCAGGCATCTCAGTGTAATCCCAAGCAAAGCAATCCTTGAACTCTTTTAAAAGCTCTTCCATCTTGGCCCGAAGTTCTGGCTCCATCAGACCACTGATGTAGATTGGTCGATGGCTGTCTTCCGTTCCCAAGTTGATTTCCAACAAAGGGTCTTGGACTTCCGCCTTCGAATCATCCATCTGAGTTGGTGCCAATTCCACTTCCTCAATTTCAAGCGCATCATCTTCAGGGCCTTCGTGGAGGAATTCCACCAAATGAGCGGTGGACCCATGCTCGGCCGCTCTCTCGGCCCAAAAACCATATAGCCGTCTCAAGGTGTCTTCCACCGCGGCTCTATTCTCTTCTTTCATGGTTGTATCAATCATTAAGAGAGAAAAAATCAGACATCGTGGGGCGCTCCCCATCTGCTTGGGCATCGTGTGCCCCCAAGTCTATCAACTTCTTGGCCGAGACTCCCGTAGGTCGGCCGTTCATATCTGACCCTGTGAAATAAAGAGGACCAAGATCATCCTCGTAAAACCTGGCCTCCACCGCGTTGGCTGAAGCCATGAAAGGCCGTGAGTCGGCCCGAACCAATTCCACGCTCCCATCCTCATGCCAAAACTGTAGAGTTTGATGGAGCGATGAAGGGACACACATATTTCCATGAATCCAATCTCGACCTAACAACGCGGTAAAGTGAGCCGTTGTTTCCACCACAAAGAAAGCTGTCGCCCTGACCTTTTCTCCTACTCTGACTTGGAGTGGGATGATTCCTTTTGA
The DNA here is from genome assembly GCF_965620075.1 of Prunus avium. Lineage (NCBI taxonomy): Eukaryota > Viridiplantae > Streptophyta > Magnoliopsida > Rosales > Rosaceae > Prunus > Prunus avium. The sequence continues at coordinate 22,809,012 of NC_142285.1, read as the reverse complement.
TATTGTGGTGTCTCCCACAAAGCCACTGACCGTTGTCTCAGTTGGAATTAGTTCTTCTGAGCTTTTCTTCAATTTCCTCATCACTGAAGCTGGGAGGATATTCACTGTGGCTCCCGTATCAACTAGAACTCTGCTCACTGGAACCCCATCAAAGTGAGCATTTACGTATAAAGGTTTAAGGTGGGAAGACATCTTCTTGGTAGGCATGTCAAAGCACACTTTCTCTGGCATTTCCTTCTCCGCACTTGGCATCACAATTTGAGGTTGAGCTACCTCTGCCTTTGGAGTCTCCCGAATTACCTCGATTTCCTTTGGTTCTCCCATCTGAACCATGGACTCGACTTCATCAAAAACATCTCCCTCCATGGAGTTTGGTTGACCTGGCTGAGCTTCGAAAAATAGTGGAAGTGTGACCACCATAGCATCGACCTCGTCGAAGTCCCCAAACCTCACCTTGGTCTTATTTGTCTTCAATTCACTTTCCAACTTGGTAATCTCTTCCCTACACTCATTAGCTAGTTGCTCCATAGCTTCTTCTGGGAGGTCTTCAAAATACTCGTCATCACCATACTCTTCATTCTCCCCATAAAGTTCTTCATCATTGGCCAAAGCGCCTCCTAGGTTTTCTGAAGTCTCTTCGGTTTCTACGTTGGCCGTTGGTTCGGCCTTTTCTCCCACTACGGATGTTTGGACATCGACCATGACTTGGTCCTCCTCTGCTGTCAGCTTATCTTCTGTCGTCTGGGGTTTTCCTCTGACATCCTCGACCATTTCATGGTCATTTTCCTTTTTCTCCTCGACCACGGGTGATGATACCACTTTAATTGGTGTTTGCCTCTTGGAGGTCGAAGGATTGGCCTTGGGCTGATTCTTTTTAAATCTCTCAACTTTTGATGGCCCATCGTCCAACACCTTCATTAGCTTGCTAGATTCCTCCTTAAGATTGTTTGCTTCGAAAGCTCCGGTCAAATGAGCCTCCAACTCCAACATCGGCTCATCTAATGCTGTCACCACAACTTGGCCATTCACCAATTGTCGATGTATTTTCATCCCCTTGGCCGCTGCTGCCTCTAGCGAAGCCACGGCGTCAGCTTTGGCGAACTCCAATTCTTCCAGTCGAAGCTTCTCTCGAAGGTCGACCAATCGGTTGAGTTGGGCTTGCCTCTCGTCCGCCCACTCGAACTCTGCTTTACAAGTGGCAGCATATTGTCTTTGAGCCCTTCTTGTCTGAGTTTTGCTCAATGGTATCAGAGGCAACTTCGAACCTCTACTCCTATACCATTGTCCTGCCTTTGTGCTTGGCATCTTGAAAGTTGGGACACCACTACCATCAGATGGGCGAGGTCTTGACACATAGGCCACATCTCGATTCTTTCCTTCTCCCACCGAAACCCACATGCTTCTATTTTTATCTTGGCTTGGGTTCAGCGGATCAACATCTTCATACTTGAGTGGCATCTGATGATTTCTTCTCTTAGGCTGATATCGAGGCCTTTCGTACCTATCTTGGTACTCATGCAATGGCCGTTTGTTCGGCCTAGTCTCCATCATGCCCCTCGGGCTATATGGGCCGTAATTCCCGGCCGAACTTTTAATCATATTTTTCCCAGCACTTTTTGGTCTACCTGTCTGGGCTTGATCCTTGATTGCCTCCTTAGTCAGTTCCCTAGCTGGCTCCTTGGGTTTTGGTAGAACTACCTCCAATGAGACCTCACATTGACATCGGCTGCATAGCACAATAGCCTTGGGAAGTTCTTCCATAATTGGGATTTTCTCTTCTAGAGCCTTTGTCATTTCTGGGTACATTTTGGCCTTACCCTTCGCCTTAGGGTCCATCAGGTTCTCCCTTGCTCTTCTCTCAGCTGCTGCTTTTCCGGAGCCACCCAAGTCTAATCTTGGTCGAGGTTGATCTGGCCTTGGGAAGTTGGCATTCACCATGTTGGCTTGAGCATTTGGGAATGGATTCTGATCAACACCCATTGTAGCTTTCTCTGGAAATTTCAAGATCTTTCGATCAATGAGATCCTGCACGACATTCCGAAAAACAAGGCAATTGTTAGTCGCGTGAGACCATACATTATGCCATTTGCAAAAAGTCTTGTTTCTAAGTTCATTAGCCGATGGAATATCATGACCATTTGGCAATTTTATCATCTTTTCTTTTAAAAGTTGGTCAAAGATTAGTTCGGCTTTCGAAATGTCAAAGGTATAGGACTTGGTTCCGACTCCCTTTTGAGAAGTTCCGCTAAACTTAGAAATCTGGACCGTTGTCGGCCTCTGATCCTTGGAGGCTTTGGACAAAGCCTTGCATACGCGTGGTTCGCTGACCACGATTTCAGCCAAGTTTACCCCGGTCGATTCTTCTTCCTCTTCTAGGAAAACTTCATCGTCTGCCTCATTCGAGTCCATATTTTCGACATCCACCGCGTGGACAGCCATGGTTCTAGATGTGGAAGGTTTTGGTAGATCTCTATAAAAAGTTGGCCGAGATGTCGGCCGATTCTTTTGTTGTTCCTCCTTTAAAAGAGCTTCATATCGATCCACCCGAAGTAGAAGGTCATAAATATTGCGAAATTCAATACCCTCGAACTTCTTCCGGAGATCGAGCAACAACCCACCTTGAGCTAACTTTGCAAACTCATGTTCAGGCATGTTGACCGTACATTTAGCCCTTGCTTCTCTGAATTTCCCCAAGTATTCTTGAACTGACTCGTTTTGTCCTTGGCGCATCTTGGCCAAGTCGGCCATTGACACATCTGGCTCCGGCCGATAAAATTGTTCGTGGAAGATTTGCTCCATGGTCTGCCAATTTGGAACGGAGTTCTGAGGAAGTTTGACATACCATGAAAAAGCAGCCCCTGTGAGGGTGCTCGGGAATAGCCTTAATTTCAAGACCTCGCGATGTCCGATTTCGGCACATTGAGCAGTGAATCGACCAATATGCTCCACGGTCGACTGGAGTCCATCTCCTGAAAATAATGCAAAATCCGGAACTTTGAATCCTCGTGGAAATTCCTCTTGATCAAAATGCTCCGGATATGGCCTCCGGTAGACGGGTCTACCAATTCTTCTAGCATGGGGCACCATATCTTGGATCATCTGCTCGACCGCTCCTCGGTCGATTGCTTGATTTCCTAGTAATGGATTGTTCCCACCAAGATTATTCCATCCACCAACTCCAGCGAATTGGTTTATATGAGGCCCAGCGAATTTGACCCCTGCCCCCTGGTGAACTTGTGGGCGGAATTGGTTGAACTGCGGGAGTCCTTGGAATTGATTGGCCGCCGCATATGGGTTATTACCCATCGGTAGAACATTGACCGCTGGGGCTGGGTTGCCCCCAGCCGGTGCATTTGGTTGAGGCGGATTTGCCCCAAAGATATTTAGTTGGGCCTCCACTTGAAGCCCTGCCATTGGCACTCCATTTGCCGCCTGATTTCCATTTTGGCCATTTTGTTGGCCTAGCAATCGGTTAAACCTCTCATTGATCTGAGCATTTTGAGTGGCCATGGTTTGAGCCATGACTTCTATCGTACGAGAGAGTTGTTGGACTTCCATAGATGTGGCCAAATTTGGCCTCAAGATTGGTCCCTCGGCGGCTTCCATGACATCTTCGATCTCCACGTGGTCGAGACCCACACCCGTATTTCGGCCAAGGCCATTTTGTCCTTGCTGAGAGTTTGGAACATCTTGTGGCTGAGAACTTGTAGGAAGTGAACCAGCCATGCTTGACTTTGATTCCAAATTAAGTCTAAATTCTTCAAATTCCTGGTCTCTTCTAGGATTCCTCCTAGTGTTTACAACCATACAATTCTTTTCTAGTCCCACCGGGCGTGCCAAATTATGTTTCCCTCTTTTCGGCCGGGTAGGCCGACGGAAGGAGTTTTTGGTCCTTCTTCTCTTGAGATGCGTAGGCGTGCCACCACCAAGCCACTTGATGGCTTGGATAGAAAGATTGTGTGAGTGTGTTTGCGCTTCTGACTTCTTAATCAAACGATTGATCGACCAAGCAAGGAACCTCCTCTTGGCCTAGGTTCTTTTTCTTCCTTGAGGTCAAGGATGATTGAGCTTTGTATGACTATTTTTCGGATTTTTGTGATAAGTGTAATGAATGTAAAGGCAATGAAAGAAATGACAGAAATGTAAATGCGATAAGATAGATTAAAGCGATAAAGACTTGAATTAAATTCGAATGTAAAGACAATTGAAATTGAATTGCAAGAAAGTAAGCTTACACTAGGAAAACGAAGAACTTGGATAATTTGAAGAGCTTGAAAGATAAAATCCTAGACTATGAATTGAAAAGTACATGATGAAAAGATAGATTTTGTGTGTTCGGTTGGAGGTCTTTCTTTCTTCATCTGATGTTCTATTTATAGAGCTCCTCAGCTCATGGGTTTGGCCATTCAACTAACTCTGCCTTGGAAATCTTCCCAATATTAATGCTTTCGGGAGCTCTAGGCACGAACTGCCCGATGTCTTGGAAATCTTCCCAATATTAATGTCTTCCTGTCTTTAAACTCCGCCACTTGTAGGAAAACATCTGCTGGAACTTGTAGGCTGGGCTTTGGACTTGATGAAGACTCCCACCAACATTAAGTGGCATGTGAACTCCAAATATTTGATATCGGCCGCATGATGAATTCTCCAAATATTTGGAAATTCTAACCTTGGTTGAGAACTTGTTGGCATAGGAATTCTCTATTTTTTATTTATATGGCCATACCTTGTCGACCGCATGATGAACAGATGTCTTACTAATTTCCGCCCAAACGATGAGTGGATGCCTCCCATATGAATAATTATATTAAATTCCAAATATATATATATATATATATAATATTATATTATCACAATATATGAGATGGAGGGTTTAAACTTGGGAGCCTCCAGCCGCATTCATATAATATATATATGTATATAAGACAAAAAACTTCAGCCCAGCTTGCACAAAAAATCCATGCGCCCTATCTACTCCAAAAACCAAATACCCGGCCGACATATATATATGTATATATGATTAAGTTTCCTACTCAAAGCCCTTCAGCCCAGTTTGTAAAGAAACTAAATACCCAGCCGACATATTCCAAAATTGTGTTCGCTCAAAACCAAAAAACAACTGGCCGCAATTTCTAGCAAACCCCAGCCGAGATATCCCAAGCATCACAATCCGACCGCAATCTTTTCGCAAGCCTTAAACCCCGGCCGAATTTGAACAATTCTCGGCCGCCATTCTTTGCCCAGCTTTCCTAGCTTCACCCGGCTGCAAACTTGTGTAGCCCAAATTGCTACGACCTCCAAACTTCAAGGTCCCGGCCACATCAATTCCAAAGAACTCCAAGCTTTGGCCGTATTCATGCATGCATCCACCCATTTATATATATATATATATATATATATATATATATAAATATATAAATGAATATATCAATATGATATGCCCAATCACTTTAGCCCAACTTTTTTGCAAGAGAAGACACCTTGGCCACCTTTTTTGAGAAAACACTCGGCCACCTTTTATCCGCCTCTATGAATTCTTCCTATTATATATCTATATGTAATAGGACAAAACTCAAAAACTCTTCGGCCGAACCAATTCCATGCTCCAAACTTTGGCAACCCTTATTCATTCACTTTATATATATATATAATAGCATAAGGAAAGAACTTTTCAGCCACATTGGCAAACCATCCAAATGCTCCAGCCAATGCTTTTCCATTTATCCACCTAAACTTTCCTTCAGCCAACTTTTCTTCAACCAACTTTCCTTCAGCCAACTTTTCTTCAACCAACTTATTATATATATATATATAAGCATGCAATGATGAAGGTTGAATTCCAGCTTGGTTCGCATTCACTTTCTAAACAAAACCCCAACTTCAGCCAACTTGGTTACACGTTCCCATCTTCAGCCAACTTATTATATATATATATATATAAAGCAAACCATATAATGATGGCTTTGAATTTGGTTTCAACGTTTGCTTTCACTTTCTAATATTATATATATATATATATTACACCATACTTGGAAGCCTTCAGCCACATTCAAGCATGCAAATCTGCCCCAAACTAAACAAAAACCCCATCTGCTCCATCTTGGAACTCCAAGTAACAACACCAAGCCGTGACCTTTTCCTCAATAGAATAAAAATCCAACCGCAACTTCCAGTGCAGCCCGGCCACGAAAAACTCCAAGATTTCGGCCGCAACCTCTTCGCAAGCATCAAATTTGGTTGTGATTTTCAACAGCCCCAAACAGGTGTAATAAAAAAAATGACACGTGAAAAAGAGATATTCCTTAAATAAACTAATTATCATAATTAAATCCTATTGAGCATTGATCCATCTTAGTAATTTGTAATGTTGGGCTGGGAGCTTGCTGTGGACAGCTATCTTCAAGTAGACTTTGAAGTCTTCGTATGGAAACTCATGATGACTGACTCACACAAAAAGACTGTTAAGTCTTTTCAATTTTTTGGTTCCACAAAAAGACTGTTAAGTCTTTTCAATTTTTTGGTTCCACAAAAAGACTGTTAAGTCTACAAACGGTAATTTCCTTTTTTTTTTTTTTCCCTTTTGCTTTATTAATTGCTCAATTACTTTATTTTACCATTTTTATGTTTTTTTCTTTGAAAGGAGCTCTTAGATATAGGTTCAATTTCACTTATGTCATCAGAATTGGACTATTCCAAATTTTCTAAAAAGAAGAAGAAAAAAATTGTACAACGTACAACTGACTCTTATTCATGTCACTACGTGGAAAAAGATGATTGAAGAAAAATTTGTCAAAGGTCCAAGTAAACAAGTAATAAATCAATGAATATTGGGGAAATTAATGGATGAGATCGCGAAGACTTGTGACTTAGACTTGATATGGTGATTTGCCTTTCAACGCAACTATTGTCTTAGACTTAATATGGTGATTTGTCTTCCAACGCGTGTGTCAGAAACATGGGATAGGGCGGATTGGGGGTGGGCTGGGTATTTTATTTTAAATTTTTTTGCAGAGATTTTTTTAAAAGATTATGTTTAGATTTTCAAAAGTTCTTACAAATAAGAATACAAATCACTTGCTAAAGAAAATTCCTAATACTTTGGATTCGAAACTCTTTATTATGGAGGTAATTAAATTAAGTACACTCTAATTGTTCCGTCATAACTTACAGAAACCAAATTAATTATGATGCATGAGCTAACAAGTAAGATGCAGGAATAACAATTACCGAAACCAAATTAATTATGATGGCATGGACGAAATGAATGATGATCACAATACTCAAATTAATATTCCACTACTTTAATTCTCAACAGCAACCAAATTGTTTTTTGTCAATTGTATGCATTTTTTTTTGTTTCCCCATTGTTCGTTCTTTGAAGGGTTTTGCTTCTTATCACCTCGTTATTTTAATTTTAATTTTTTGTTTCTTAATGTTATATTAAGTTTATGTTTTTTTTACTTAAGAGTCGAGGGTGGGTCCAACAAAAAATAAGAATCCAAGGTGGCATCTTGTAACCTGTAATGAGGAGAACTCTCTAGCTATAATTTACAAAAAGGAAAAAGAAGCTCTTAGGTCCAATTTCACTTATGTCCTCAGAAGTGGACTATACCAAATTTTCTAAAAAGAAGAAGAAAAAAACTATACAACGTACAATTGACTCTTATTCATATCACTAAGTAGAAAAAGATAATTGAAGAAAAATTTGTCAGTGGTCCAAGTAAACAAGTAATAAATCAATGAATATTAGGGAAATTAATGGATGAGATCGAAGACTTGTGACTTAGACTTGATATGGTGATTTGCCTTCAAACACGTGCTCCAACTGACTTGCAGGTATTGATTCGACTTGACTTGGTAAGGTGCCTTATCGTGTTTGACCATTGGCTTTGCATCTCATCCCCCTGGGCACAAGTTACAAATATCTTCTTGCAAATGTGGACTTGACTTAAGTGAAACATGTGGAAATATCTCTACCCAACCCAATATTAATATAATACCTATATATTTATTGATACTAATAAATGAAAATTGGGTTTTTATTCAACAACTATAATAGGAGAGCTTTTCAAAACATTTTGGTTATTGACCAAGTATATTTTGAAATGCCCTTATAATTTAGGTTAATATTACATGGGGTCATACGATTCCGCACGAAAGTGGATTATACCAAATTTTCTAAAAAGAAGAAGAAAAAAACTATACAACGTACAACCGACTCTTATTCATATCACTATGTGGAAAAAGATAATTGAAGAAAAAATTCAGTGGTCCAAGTAAACAAGTGATAAATCAATGAATATTGGGAAATTAAGGGATGAGATCGAAGACTTGTGACTTAGACTTGATATGGACCGTATGGTGTTGCGTAGATACAGCTGCACCAAAATGGATTCAGCTGCATCCTCAACTTGTGATACTCGCAAGTGCACGAGCCGTTCGGTAGTATAGCGTATGTAAGTGCGAGGTCGATCCCACGAGGATTGGTGATTGAATGATTCAATTCATTTTCCCTACACAAAACAGAAATGAAAAAGAAGGGAAATAAATAAAACAAGGAAGAAAGAAAATAACTAACTCAAGCAGATAAGTTCCCAAGTTCAATTAGATTAACGGATTGATTCTAGCTAATGTATGATTAAGCCATGGTGTGTGGTCATAACCTTGTGTTCCTAATTCCCTAATTTGATCATTTGTTGTCTAACCTAAAATTAAGCATTAGGAACCCATTAAGCATAGAAGAACAATTTAAACAACCAAGCATGTATCTAATCCTTGTTGTCGAATGTCCATACATACTCTTCCTATTCATAGTTCAATTCGAATTAAAGTATGGTGTCTACTCTTAATTCAAACCAAGATAGCTAACATGCAAGCCTAAATGGTGATCAATCATTCAAACTAGCATATTAACTTATAAGCATAATGAATAAGAACAAAAATCATAATTGAAACTTGGAAACTAATCAAACTTGAAACTAAAGAAAAGAATTTACATAACAATGAAAATTAAAGTAGAACTTGGAAAGACTTAAAGGAAAATTTCAGCACAAAGATCTCATTATAACAATTGAAAACTAGAAAGAGAAACTAAGAGAATTTGAGGGAGAGAAGGGAAGGGAGCTCTAGAGAAGTGTTTGAGAGCTCCCCCCCTTGGGGTGTGTTTACAAGCTTAGAGAACCTCCCTATTTATAGGCCTAGGGGAAGTGAAAATCTGAATTATACAATTGAATTTTCTAAACACACTAACTTCACCTAACACACAACACTTAATTCATCAACTTAACCTAACACACAATTGCATTTGAAAACAATTCTTCTTGTCATTAAGCTTAGTGTTGCATCATCCACTTCAACATCTTTCAATTCATTTGGCTGCTGCAAAATTCCACTCAATTATAGGAATTGAATATGCTTCACCTAACTTCCCCACAATCAATAACACCTCATGCATATGTCAAGCATGACAATGCATTGCAGTCTTCTTTTGGGCTCGTTTTGGGCTTGTTTCTCCATCCATAAAATTCTGGAAAAATATGGATCTTGAAGATCTTTGAATTATCTTTCCAAGCATATGCAGCCCAACTCAAGGCAAAATCCGGAAGGCCTTCAAATGTGATTTTTGGCCCAGTAACGCAGATGCTGCCGAATTTGACCTTAAGTTGCCAAAACATGTATAACTTTCTCTAGAAGACACGGAATCATGAACCGTAAAATTCTACAGAAAATAGACTTCCGTATATTTCCAATGATGTATGGCTCATCATCTGGTTCTTCTTGAGCAAGTGCAGTCCAATCCGTGAAGTTGACTGATCTGCAGACACCGTTTTGAGCTAACTTGTCTCCAAAATGCAATTAGTGATTCTCAAGCTTATCACACTGAAATAAACACAAAACTTATTAAAAGCACAAATTTAACTCAAAAACATAACCAAATCATAAATTAGAAGGGTACAAAATGATATGTAAATATGCACCGATCATATGGTGATTTGCCCTTCAATGCTACTATTGACTTAGACTTGATATGGTGATTTGTCTTCCAACGCGTGCCCCAACTGACTTGACTTAAGTGAAACATATGGAAATATCTTCTTGCAAATGTGGACTTGACTTAAGTGAAACATATGGAAATATCTCTACCCAACCCAATATTAATATAATACCTATATATTTATTGATACGAATAAATGAAAATTGAGTTTTTATTCAACAACTATAATATGAGAATTTTTCAAAACACTTTGGTTATTGACCAAGTCTATTTTGAAATGCCCCTATAATTTAGGTTAATATTACATGGGGTCGTACGATTACACTTGAAAGTTTCTCGTATTATAGTGATGATCACGAAACACTTAGGTATATTTAGTGTTGAATATCTGATCATAGAGTTTCGGAGCAGCTTCCTCCATTTTGCATTCGGATTCTTTGATTTGATTTGTTTTGTTACTCATTAAATGATTAGTATATGAATTACTCAGTCCTGTTCTTCAAAACTCATGTGGTCCGAGGAAATTGTGGTCATCCACTCTTGGAAATGTGGATGGGATTGGTATCCTTGCCTCACCCTCTTTCCAATTCCATCATTGCCCCGTTAAATATTTTATTATAAAGTATAAGATTTCAAGTATTTTAACTTTAAAATTAACTTAGATGGTGCTGCTCGTGGTTATTCTCGTGATTTTGGTAGCCGTTGTATTTGTATGCTACATCGACATATTTGTTATAAAATGTAGGCCTTGCATTTCCAAAACTCTAGACTAGGTACGCTATTTTTATTAACCTAAAAATTATTGTGACCATGTCTACTAAAAAATAATTTACCTATATTCTACATATCTAATACAAGGTAAATTATCTATATAAAAAATACGTAAATATTTATAAAGAAAAAGGTTACATTAAGTATGAGAAAATAGGTACATTGTTTCTATAAAAATAAAATAAAAAATAAAAAAAGAAACGTTACTATTGAAATTAGTTCTATAAAATAAATAGGTACATTCACTGGCGGACCCAGAAATTTTTTAGCGGAGGAGCAATATTGACTAAGTATGAAAAATGGTTTTTCAGAATAATTATTTTCTCAAGATAATTTTTGGCGGCTTTTGTTCCTTACACATCAAATAACAAAACTTGATTTTATGGGATTTTAGTATGAAGTATATATTGACTTAATGAGCCATCATTTTTAGCCTAAATCCTATTTTGCACTAAAACCGAATTTTCATATTTTGATTTGGTGGGAATATGACTTTCTAGTATTTTTATTTGAATCCAAATTGGGGGTACTTCCTTATTTACATTGTAAACTTAAGTAAATGGAGTAATATAAAAATAAATAAAAGTAAAAGGACAAAGACATTTACTTAAATGTTGAAAATGGAAATAAGGAAATCTGTACACTAGTTGAGCAAAGGGGCAATTTCAAGCACCTACAATGGTTTTTCCGGAGAGGGGAGGTGCAGCTGCACCTCCTTGCGCCTTAATAGGTCCGCCTCTGGGTACATTATTTATGAAAAAATAGGCACGTTATTTATAAAAATAAAAATGGGTACCAATTTTACCTATATTTTGTAGGTATAAGAATTTACCGAGATTGTATCGGTGAATTAATTATTCATAGTTCTTTTTTTCTTCTTTTTTTAAACTAAGAATTAATTACCTTAGTTTGTTTTAATGTACCTAAGAAAATGTAGGTAATTGCGGGAACCTAAAACAAAGAATATTTGATTTTAAAAAGAGAGGAAAAAGTTACTTAAAATTTCCTAAATCTATATGCAAAATTGAAACATCATTAATGTGTTATTTGCATACTGATAACACAAATTAGGGGTATTTTTGGGATCTAAAAAAATTACAATAAATTAGATTTTAAGTTTAATTAGGTAAATTGATGAGTCGAATCCAATCATCAGGTTTTAATTATAAAAATTGAGTTTTATTTATAGAAAAATAAAATGATGGATTGTAGGTAAGACATAATTAGTTTGAAGGGAAAAAGTCATATTGGCTATGAAAGGAAGGTAATATAGTAGTTTAGATTTAGAGTAGTTTGGACTATATCATTGTATTTGTATACATCTGCAAATGTGGGTTAGGCTAATTGGTTAGGACGGCGAGCTTACCCCTTCCACCCAAGTTCAAATCCCTTTCCATGTAGATTACATTAGTTGAAATTAGTTCAGAAACTATCGCTTGTGTACCCAAGAAAGAAATAATAGCTTTGGTTCTTGTTCCCCTCATTCTATACTTATTCCTCTTTTCTTTTTTTTTTTCTCTAAATAGTGTAGGGGAGGGGGAGGGGGGCTTCCAAAGTGTAGATCTTTCACCTTCAGTATGAAGGGTGTGGGCCTGTTTACACCCAAAATAAACGGCCAATGAGAGCAAGACACATGGAGGAAACTGGGTTTGGTCAGAGGAGCCCTCGGCACTCTACCTACCGATCACTCCGTTAGGGCAACGCCCTCTCCTGGGACACATGGCACGCTCCAAAGCGACGTCCACAGTCCCACATCGAAATTATCAACAAATGCACACTTCCCAAGACCTATAAAAGGAGGCCAACTATCCCAAAATGGAGGTAATCAGAACTTACGGCATACAAGCCTATTGATCTGTCAGTTGAACTCTCTATTCCTGAACTTACTTAAGCATCGGAGAGCCTTCGGCCGGTACCACACCGGTGCCCTAGGTCTTACCGTGCGTTTGCTTATATTGCAGATCACGCAGACTACCGAAGCATCAAGGATACCGAAGGCACAAAATTACTAAGTTGACCCTCAAAGTCAGAGAACCACGTTTTGGCGTCAACAGGTTTGTGTGCTGTAACATTCAGTTTAATTTAAAAAGAAAAAAAGAAGTTATAGAACGTACTCCAGACTCTTTCTCAGTCAATACCAGTCTGTGGGAAAAAAAAAATCTGTTCATGATGCAAGTGGACAAGTGATGACTTAATTGTTTTAGTTTTATATGGGTTTGTCTTTTTCTAGTTTGTCTCAAATACGATACATAGAAAAGTAGACTGACAAGTCAAAAGAAGAAGAGAAGGTGAAATTAGTACTTAGGTGAATGGGGTAGTTTAAAACCTCAATGGACAGAACTAAGACAACAATGATTTACTATTTCTGGTAAGCAAAAAAACAATTGATTTGCAAACTAATGGTATCAGGTTCGAATCTTCATGGCACCTTGGTAGTGAATGTGAGAAACCACACTCTCATTTAGTTATGACTATCGCTTGTACTAAAACAAAAAAACTAAAAATATTGCACATGTTATTTATTAATAGTAATACCATACATGAAAGTATAATTCGGCCACCAACCACATATTATCATTTAGACTGTTCATGATGTGTCTCTTTGTACACATATGTACATATGTCAACTTCAATTTCAGAATCATTCAAAGTAATAACATGCATTATAAATATAATTCACATGCAAAGTTATTAGAAAATAAAAAAAAGCAAACAAAAAAGTGGGCATGAATGATCGACTACATCCATTCAAGCACATATACATATGTGCCCATGAAGAAAAGATGGGTCGTTGAAACATACCAAATGTCATCTAAGATGTCGTTTATTTCTTAGAGCACTTGGGAATTGAAGAGATACAACTCCAACTTTTGGCACGATGCTACTTTTTTCAGTTCACTGTATATGACAATTATTTCCATTGTTCAACCCGTGACTGATGAGGACGGGGTAAGCAAGAGAAATGCATATCCATCCTTAGCTTGGAAACGAAGAAAAGGAACTTTGATTCATTTGTATGCACTTCCTTTTCAACGCTATATTTTTTTGAAAAAAAGGGCAAAGGTCTCGACCCACTAGTGTTTGATTTTTAGCATACCAAATTATGTCATAATATCAACAAAAATGATCATGATGCCCATCCCAAAGTGTTTAATACTTCCAAGCTATGCCAATTCACTTTTTGGTTTTTTGAGATAATTGGTGTGTCGGTAACACCTTACATGGTGTTATAAGCATGAATTGTAGCAATAGTGGCTTTGATTTGATAAATTAAGGCTTCGAGCTTTCAGAGGCTTCGGTTTACTTGAGGAAAATATTATTGCACTATTCATGTTTGCTTTCAGAGCAGAGTCCGTGTACAGAGTATGTAGATTTGAAAACTTATAACTGCGACTAGTCTTTTTGGTTTAGGCTGTGCCCCCTATGTTACCAAAAAAAACCTTATAACTGCAATGGAAATTCTCAGCTAGTTTTGATGAAATAGGGGGAAGACCCCCAAACATACTGGATACAAAATAGAGTATAGAGTACAGAGTCTACATTTTGTCTAGTTTATCTAGTTTCTTTTAGGTTCACAAAGTCTCCATTTTTTATGTTTCGTGGTTATGATGAAACATACTGGAGTGAAAATAGAGTATAGAGTTAAACTTCTGCTACACTTAGCAAGCCTTTATTTTACCTTTTAATATGATTCGATGCTTATTTGTTTACCATCCTCTCCTTTGGCTCTGTTCTCAGTCTAAATCTTATTCCTTATAGCATTATTAGTTAAGTCCATTACAAGATGCTTTTTGAAATCTCCCTTTCTGTAAAATTGCATCTTCTTATTCAATTTTCTGAGTTACTGATAACTTGGAAGTCTAAGACTAAGAGTAAGATAAATAAACAGAGGATCTTTAAGCTTGATCGATTGTGTTGTCTATAATTATTGTTTACTCATCCATAAAAGAGTTTGGGATTATGATTAATCTTCAAGCCTTCAATAAGGATGTTATTAATTGTCTCCTTTTCTTTTTGCAGTCACATTCGTGTGCTCGAAACCACACAACAGAATATAGCCGCATTGCTGATGGGTCTTGAATATCTAATAAACATCTCATATGTGGATGGCACTAAAAATTTTAAGGTATGATTAATTATGATGAGCTCTCTAGCACCCACCCAAAGGCCCTATTAGCTCTTTCTCTCTCTCTCTCTCTCTTCCCATTTGAACAGATGAAGTGATAATTTGACTTGGTCCTACATCAAATCATCAATGGCAGAAGCAACAAAGAGGTATGTCACTTGTTTATGCTTTTTTTGCCAAATATGACAATTTCTCTTTTTTGTTTCACTTTCTTTCCTGAATTTTTTGTTGCTTTCTTTTTTTGCTCTTTCAGATTTGCAGTTGTTACAGGTACAAACAAAGGGATTGGATTAGAAACTGTCAAGCAATTGGCCTCCAAAGCAAGGCTATTTGAAGGCCTTGGACTTTCAGGTTAGTTATAAGAAGAAAGAACTTCATATCTTTCAAATTTCTTTTTTCTTTATATTTTCTAGATTTATTTACTTTTTCTAAATAAAACATATAGTGATACAGTTGGGTTCTGCACAGGTGAACAATGCAGGGATTGGTGGAGTCAAACTAGATGCTGATGCTTTTATAGCTACAGAATATTCTGGTGGTGGGGTAAGTCTTGCACTTTTCTTTTTTGTTCCACCACACACATTAAGGTGATGCACTTTGAGAAAGGAAGCTTCTAATGTCGACCATATATGCTTCTGTTTACTTCATCTTGATACTATTAGCATACCTTATGGCTCCTAAAACCATGTTTAGTTTGTCTTTCTATTTGTTAAGATGATGATCGATTATTCTTAGTTTGTCTTTCTTTTTGCTGTTTTGTTTTTTCCATCATTTTTTTGTTTTCTTTGTTGGTAATCTAAAAATCTTGTTTTTCATTTGAAAGTATCTTTTTGTAAATAATTATTCTTTGTTTGATGCAAATCTGATGGATAAATTTCTAGTGATGAATCTTATGTTATTTGTTTTTGGGAATCAATTGACATTTAGGTTGAACTTAAATATCTAGCATTTTGTTTATGAGACATCCTCTGAGTTGCGGTTTCATTTGACTTGCCGAAAACTCCTTTCGTGAGTCTGACGCCTCACCAATTGCTTGTGCCAATGGATCCTTTTTCGCTTTCTTATTTGGATGCAAGTCGGAAATTGAAGTTGATAGATGTGTCGAAGTATGTGAGTTGGGAATAAAATTCTCATCATTTTCTTGTTTAACCTCCATATTTTCTTCAGCACAATAACAGAGAGAAAGTAAAGCATAAAAAACATCCACTAAAGCAGCAAAGAAGTGCATTAACTGCTGACTATTACAACCACAAGGACACGATGTGTTGGGAGTTCATAATCACATGTAGAAGCAGTTTCATTTTTATTATACAGAAGATGGGGAATATTGTGAATATTTAATTTTGTTAAGTTTTCGAAAGAGAGAAAAGCATCGAATCACTCCCGAAAATATCAAATTCAAAGGCAGCTCCCTAGTGAAAATAGGAAAATTCATCACTCAAAACTGTTCCAGTCACACTTAAATAAATGTTAACCACCCCATCTCATTAGTTGACTAAAAGAATACATATATGATCTGAAACAGAGCTTATCTTTTTTACTAATTAATGCAATCAAAATCAATCTTACATATATGATCAGAAACAGAGCTTCTTGTTGTGTCGATACAGCTGCACCAAAATGGATTCAGTTGCATCCTCAACTTGTGATACTCGCAAGTGCACGAGCCGTTCGGTAGTATAGCGTATGTAAGTGCGAGGTCGATCCCACGAGGATTGGTGATTGAATGATTCAATTCATTTTCCCTACACAAAACAGAAATGAAAAAGAAGGGAAATAAATAAAACAAGGAAGAAAGAAAATAACTAACTCAAGCAGATAAGTTCCCAAGTTCAATTAGATTAATGGATTGATTCTAGCTAAAGTATGATTAAGCCATGGTGTTTGGTCATAACCTTGTGTTCCTAATTCCCTAATTTGATCATTTGTTGTCTAACCTAAAATTAAGCATTAGGAACCCATTAAGCATAGAAGAACAATTTAAACAACCAAGCATGTATCTAATCCCTGTTGTCGAATGTCCATACATACTCTTCCTATTCATAGTTCAATTCGAATTAAAGCATGGTGTCTACTCTTAATTCAAACCAAGATAGCTAACATGCAAGCCTAAATGGTGATCAATCATTCAAACTAGCATATTAACTTATAAGCATAATGAATAAGAACAAAAACCATAATTGAAACTTGGAAACTAATCAAACTTGAAACTAAAGAAAAGAATTTACATAATGAAAAGTAAAGTGGAACTAAGAAAAACTTAAGGAGAATTTCAGCACAAATATTTCATTACTACAATTGAAAACTAGAAAATGAAACTAAGAGAATTTGAGGAAGAGAAGGGAAGGGAGCTCTAGAGAAGTGTTTGAGAGCTCCCCCCCTTGGGGTGTGTTTACAAGCTTAGAGAACTTCTCTATTTATAGGCCTAGGGGAAGTGAAAAATCTGAATTCAATATGGCTAATGCATACAACACTTGTTTTATAAAATCTGAAATGGTTGATGCACTTGTATTAGAAAATTTGAATTGGTTGATGCACTTCACCAATAAATCCCACCAGCAGCCCTAACTCATCTTCATGTCACCATGACCAAGCTTCCAACCAGAAACAATAGCTCATCCTGAGGTCAGCATGACCAGCAACTTCAAGGGCTTACAAATTGGGCTAGGCTGAATCAAATGAAGACTTTAAGCACTCAAACTTGAATTTCAGAATGTCTTCTTTCCAGCCATATATCATTTGGGCCAATCCAAGGTCGGAGGAGGAAGTTAAGGCCAAAACAAATTGCTAACCCATTTTGCGCGCTGATAAAATCCATCCTGAGCATGCCTCTGTGTTTGCTAGGTAACAGACTCCATATTTATCCAATGGGGCTGAATTTTGGATATGTTATAGTACACACCCATTGGAACAACTTTCATGAAGAATGCGGCCTCATCCAAGCTGTGTAGGGTGCTGAAACAAATATTGCAATGTGACCTACGGAACTGGACTGGCAGGGGGCTGTAGCCAAAATGAGTTTATCTTTAAGCTCTTCTTCCCTTCATCCAAATCAGGCCCTAACATGCATGGATTGCATCATTTCCTATCCAAAGCCATCATTGTTACCTAAAGCTGAAAGATAAACACAAAAAGGATTAAAAGCACAAGTTTAACTCAAAAACATAACCAAATCATAAGCTAGAAGGGTACAAAATGATATACAATTATGAACCGATCAAATACCCCCAAACCTAGATTTTGCTAGTCCTCGAGCAAAACAACACAAAACAAAGTTAAAAACAAAACAAGAAGTTAACTAGACCAGTTTCGTAGGTAACTTGATTGCATTGAGCGTATGCAACAAGCCTTTAAACCTCTAGGCATCCCTAGTAGGAGGAGTTGTGTCTCCTGAGGGTTTAACAGAAACGATACCCACAAACGTTTTACTAACTCTACAAAACAAAGTGGTTAGAAAACTTATTAGATTTGTTAGTCTTTAAGCAAAATAAAAGAAACACAAAAACCAAAACAAAAATAATTACAAAAACAAAACAAAAATATAAATATAAATAAATAAATAAAAACTCAAAACCATCATTCCGAACATTTTCTGAAGAGAAATGACTCATGCACATGACTCAAAAGTTTTAACAATAAAAACTCAATTTTAGACATTATTTACAAGGTGGCAAAGTTCAAAACACAACATGCTCAAAGTGTATAGTGTGATAGCCAAATGCAACAAATTCTCCAATCTTAGTTTCCGCATAATTTCAAAAATCATACAAAGCACAAATTCAACTTCAAATCTCACCAAAATTGTCCTCTCACAAATGAATCACTCGGAAGAGGGCTACAATGCAACACTCAGTTATAAACATGAGATTAGAGTTAAACCATAAGGGACTTAACTCGCAATAGAAAGATGAAGAACTTGCATTAATATGATCTCAAGAAGGATGCCAAACACTTAAAAGTAGAAAAATAAATGCAATTCAACCACATGACATTTAAGATCAATTTAGGTCTTTAGCATAGGTTGTAATGGGGCCAAGGGTGTAAGGTGAGTAAGAAATGAAGGGTATGGATAAAACAAAGTCCAAGAAACTCAAAATATAAGAGCATAAAACAATTGTTTACAAGACTTCGAATCATCACGATTAGATTTTTTCTTTTACACGATCAAAACTCCTTATACCTTCATTTACAATTATTCATACTCCTTTCCTTGAATTGAACAAACACCAATTTATTTAGAAGGCCCAAAAATGAAACCCAAAAATGAAATTTCATTCAACCACCACTTAATCACAATTTTTCTCTTTTCTTTTCTTTTCTTTCACCAATTGAGTGAATTTTTTTTTTCTTTATGTAATATCCCTTCCCAAACTTAGCATGAAAAACACATCCGAATTAGAGCTCATGAGTTCCTTAGAAAGGTAAATTCTTATTTTTCGGGCTAAGGGGAGGAAATATAATTGGTAAAATGAAAGAAAAGGTTTACATGTAGGCTCAAAATGGTTAACAATGGAAAATCATGCTTAAGCATGCATAAGGTTAGCTTGAAAGGCACAAACGATCCAAAGAGGGCCTTAATATCACTTCTTAAATGTCATGAAATCAAATTGCATAAGAATGAATGACTTTTAAGTGTTCAACCAAATCAATGAATAATGAGATCAAACAACAACTTTGATGACAAGAAAATAAGAGTATGTATATAACACTCATGAATTGAAGTACAAGGCTCAAAAGCTCACTTTATATAGTTGGTTAAATAAGTCTAATTTATGATTCATACAATTCTTTAGATCATGCAAATCCTTTAATTGGAAAATTATGAAACAAATGGCAAGTGCAAAGAAGGTTTCGAACATGTCATGCTAGAACGATGCCAAATTAATTAATTAATTAATTATTATTTTTTACAATAAAAATTTACAAGGAAAAAAATAAATAATAAATAAAATTCAATTTTTTATTTAAGTCATGCAACATTTATCACAATCTCATCAAATGTGTTCGGAAAGTGACTAAACAAGATTCAAAACAAGAAAGAAATTTAAATTTTTAAAAAAAAAAAATTTAAGAAAAACCAAGTTTACTTGCTAAACTCCAATACCCCCAAACCTAGAAATGAGCATTGTACTCAATGTTTAAAAATTAGCCACAAACAATGTCATAACAACAAATGAAAGGTATTAAAGCAAATAAAAAAAAATCACAAAATCACAAAAGAAAAAAAAAATCACAAAATCACAAAAGAAAAAAAAAACAAAATAATTATAAAATAAAAATTACAACACAAACAAACAAACAAAAAAAAAAATGAAACAGTAAACCCTAATCACACAATTCTGAAACCCCAAAAAAATTTTGAAGCCCAAAGCCCACAATTTCGAAACACAAACCACAGTGAATTTAACCCACTTTGAAACCCAAACTAAAGTGAAACCCGACCCACAATTTGTTTTCAATTCCGGCTTTTTATTATTATTTAGTTTTGTAAAAACAAACTATCGAACCGTGATTAGCAACACAAAGAGCGGGATTTTAACATGGGTCATGATGTCTCGGTTCAGTGTAAGGGACCAACAGACAGGGCGAGACACATGTCGACGCATAGAGGCGCCGCAGGCTCCACAAGCAAAAATTACGGGCTCATGGAAAGGCGCGAAGACTTTACTGAACGCGTTCGTTCAGAAAAGACACGTCGTGATAAATGAGTTGGGTATGGTTGGAAGGCGAGAAGGTTGTGGGACTCAAGGAATGCTGGAGATTCAGAAAATGCTCAGATGCTGTAATGGCTAGGGTTTGTCAAAGACTAAGTCTATAAGAAAGGGTGAAAAAAAAAACGCAAACTTAGAAACACACAAAAGAGAAAAGAAAGAAAGAAGAAAAGAGAGTGAGAAATCAAATGGCCTCTAACTACCCATTTTCGTTGGATCTCAACCTAGCTCCACCGACTCAGACACGAGGCCAAGCAGCGGCATCAGTATGGATGCCCTACTTTGCTTCCGCACGGGGGCCTGTGACAGTAACTGACTCAATACTCCTGGACAACGATGTTGCCATTGAAGTGGCTAGAAATTTAGTGACTCCTAAAGATATACGTGTTCTGGGGACAAGGGATGACAACCGGGTCGTGAGCGATGCCCTGGCACTGAGCGTGCAGAGTACAGCAACAGTCGCAAGTTTGGGTCATTGCCTACTTGCGAAGTCCCATGAGGTAGAGGTGCTGAAAGGTCAGTTGGCGGCGGAGCGAAGTATGGTTGAGGAGTGTCAGACTGCTATAAAAAGCTTGAAAAGGGAGAGGTCAAGGATAGTGGAGGTGAATCGACACCAGCTAGAAGTATTGCGAGACGAGAATAAAAACCTATCAAAAATGGTAGAGTTGTACTCTCGCGACATGCGAAAACAGCTAGAGGACCTAGACCGACCGGGTAAACGCAAACAAGCAGATCGCGAGAGTAGTTACGCTCAAGCTAAGATTGCGATCTTTGGGAGCTCAAGTGATGAGCCCCAAGAAGCTGTGCGTGAAGCCCCGGAAGAGGACAGCCAGAGGGCCAAACTCAAAGCTCCAATGGTCGAGGCACCAAGCACAGAGAAGAAATGATTTCCTACTGCATTATTGTTGTTTTTATTTTATTTTGTTGTTTTTGTATTTTCGTTATTTTGTTTCGGAAATAAAAGAGTAAGGTTGCAGGAAGAAAAAGAAAAAGAAAACACACTTCCCAACTAAAATAAAACAAAGACGACAAACGGAAAAGAAAACACATTTCCCTAACTAAAATAAGACAAAGAAGATAGCCGAAAGGGAAAGGCAAAAACACAAAACACTAGAAAATGAAAGTAACGGGCAAAAACATAAAACACCAGAAAACACGGAAAAAAGAAAAGTAAAGTGAAAGTTAATGTGCTCCCCCTTGAAGCGATTAGGTCGAGCATGCTCGGGAAATCTGAAATGGTGTTGGCTCTCTCTCATCAGCATATGTCTATTTAAACCACACCTCTGCAAGCGGATGATACCCAGCATTTCTTCCTGCAAACTCAAGGAAAAACATCAAAAAATTCAGAAGCAAAACAAATGGCATCCTCATGCACTCACCTTGATGATCTCAACCTTGAGCTCTCACTTGCACCACCGAATGCCCAGACAAGGGCTCCTCCAAACACTGTCTTTCCAAACTCTTCATATCATCACGGCACGGCCTCAAACTTTGCTGAGGCAATACCGAACTTTTCTGAGGCACTGTCGAACAGAGCAGTGCTGCTAGGAGGCATGATTAGCAGCAAGCTCACTCCGACAGATCATCTGCATGTGGCACAGAGGTCTGATAAAGCAGCGGTAGAGGAGTCCCACAATTTAACTGTGCTCCACGCAGTCTCCGCTACCAATTTGGGCATGCGATTACTGGCGAGGACAAGGGAGTGTGCCGCGATGAGCGAGGAAATAGCTTCCTTGAAGGCTATGGTGGCGGACTTGCAGAAGCGGCTCTACTGTGCCAATCAGCACGTGGAAGCACTGCAGAGAAAAAATGAGGACCATGTGGAGCTGCTGCAGATTCTGCAAGTAAGAGAAAATAGAGGCAAGCCATGATGATGATGAAGATGAAGAAGAAGAAGAAGAAGAAGAAGTTTTTTTTTTGTTTTTTTTGTTTTTTTTGTTTTTTTTGTTTTTGTTTTTGTTTTTGTTTTTAATGCAGCGTTTGAAATATAAAAAAAAAAGTGTTTTAACACTCAGAAATAAACTAACTAACCATACCACGTAAATAAATAAATAAACTAACATAACAACACAAAAACAGAAACAAAACAAAAACAAAGACTCAACAGAAAAGAAAGCAAAGAAAATAAAAAAAAACTTAATTTAAAAACACACAATATACAAGCAACTCACGGATGACCAGTTAAGGGCCTCAGAAAACACAGTCAGGGGATCCGGGAAGGTTGGAGGGGTCACAATGGTCCCGCTTAAAACCCAAACTTCTTAGACACCGAAGGTGTCGCCTAAAGAACTCCTAGACACTGTATTGACGAAGGTGCTCACTGGAGTTACCATAAGTCAGCTCATATGAAAAATAAATTTTTTTTTAAAAAAAAAAATATATATTCTCGTAAGAAAAAGAAACAAAAACAAATTAAGATAACATGAAACAACAAACCATAAACGAAAATGAACTAAGTACTCTAAAAAAACTCAAACAAACGATATAAATTATTGTACTAAAAGAAACAAACCAAGAAACCAAAGAAAAAAACAAACAGCACTTTCAATCACCTATTTATCACCATTTGGACAGATTCGTTTCTATGTTTTTAAGCTTCGACCTCTGTTCAGTTTTTAGGCTATAACTTTCCAACCGTAAGTCCAAATTTTACGTTCTTTATATGGTTGGATTCAGCATAGAAAAACAAAGAACTCAAAGCGGACCAAAAGGCAAAAACAACTACGGAAATAAACAGAATTCAAAGAAGAGAAAGGATTGAAATGCTCCCCCTTGAAGCGATTAGGTCGAGCATGGATGCACTTGGAGGTCGCTACTTCTCCCATTGCTCCACACTTCCCATTCTTATGATTGAGGTTGCCATCTCTCTCCATTTATTATTGAGCTATAATAAATTGCTAAAACAAACATAGAAAACTTGAAACGGAATTAAAGGATTACGAAATATAAAAAAAAAAAACTAAAAATGAAAAGGAAAAATCAACACAAGTCCAATTCCATGCTACAAAGCAACAAGCACCAATGGGTTGTGTAAGCTGGGACTTAAACCCAGTTCTCTTGCTTGTTGGGCAATTGTCCTTTTCTGTTGGACTACAAACACAACTTGTCCATTAACGTCATTAACTTTAAAACAAGAAATTGTCCAGTTAAGAAAAAAAATAAAGTAGGAAAGCCAAATAGAATCAAACAATGTTACCGATCCCCGGCAACGGCGCCAAAAACTTGTTGTGTCGATACAGCTGCACCAAAATGGATTCAGTTGCATCCTCAACTTGTGATACTCGCAAGTGCACAGGCCGTTCGGTAGTATAGCGTATTGATCGGTTCATAATTGTATATCATTTTGTACCCTTCTAGCTTATGATTTGGTTATGTTTTTTAGTTACACTTGTGCTTTTAATCCTTTTTGTGTTTATCTTTCAGTTCATTGAGCTTTAGGTAATAATGAGGGCTTTGGATAATAAATGATGCAATCCATGCATGTTAGGGCCTAATTTGGATGAATGGATGAAGAGCTTAAAGACAAACTCAATTTTGGCTACAGTCCCCTGCCAGCTCAGTTTCGTAGGTCATATTGCAAGCTTTGTTTCAGCAACCTACATAGCTCGGATGAGGCCACATTCTTCATGAATGTTGTTCCAATGGGTGTATACTATAACATATACAAAATTCAGCCCCATTGGATAAATATGGAGTCTGTTACCTAGCAAACACAGAACCATGCTCAGGATGGATCTTATCAGCGCGGAAAATGAGTTAGCAATTTGTTTCGGCCTTAACTTCTTCCTCCGACCTTGGATTGGCCCAAATAACATATGGCTGGAAAGAAGACATTCTGAACTTCAATTTAGAGTGCTTAAAGTCCTAATTTGATTAAGAGAAGCCCAAGTTGTAAGCCCTTGAAGTTGCTGGTCATGCTGACCTCAGCATGTGCTGGTTGGATGCTTGGTCATGGTGAGCTAGGTATGAGCTATCATTTCTGGTTGGAAGCTTGGTCATGGTGACATGAAGATGAGCTAGGGCTGCTGGTGGGATCTATTGGTGAAGTGCATCAACCAATTCAAGATTTTCTAATACAAGTGCATCACCCAATTTAGATTTTCTAATACAAGTGCATCAACCATTTCAGATTTTATAAAACAAGTGTTGTATGCATTAGCCATATTGAATTCAGATTTTTCACTTCCTTAGGCCTATAAATAGGGAGGTTCTCTAAGCTTGTAAACACACCCCAAGGGGGGGAGCTCTCAAACACTTCTCTAGAGCTCCCTTCCCTTCTCTCCCTCAAATTCTCTTAATTTTGCTTTCTAGTTCTCAATTCTAGCTTTCCTTTTGCTTCTTAGTTGTAATTTATTTTTCTTTGTAATGTAAATTCTTTTCTTAAGTTTTCAAGTTGAATTAGTTTCCAAGTTTCAATTATGGTTTTTGTTCTTATTCATTATGCTTATAAGTTAATATGCTAGTTTGAATGATTGATCACCATTTAGGCTTGCATGTTAGCTATCTTGGTTTGAATTAAGAGTATACACCATGCTTTAATTCGAATTGAACTATGAATAGGAAGAGTATGTATGGACATTCGACAACAGGGATTAGATACATGCTTGGTTGTTTAAATTGTTCTTCTATGCTTAATGGGTTCCTAATGCTTAATTTTAGGTTAGACAACAAATGATCAAATTAGGGAATTAGGAACACAAGGTTATGACCACACACCATGGCTTAATCATACTTTAGCCAGAACCAATCCATTAATCTAAATTGAACTTGGAAACTTATTTGCTTGAGTTACTTTCTTATTTTTTTTCCTTCTTTCATGTTCTTTGTTTTTGTTTCTGTTTTGTATAGGGAAAATGAATTGGATCATTCAATCACCAATCCTCGTGGGATCGACCTCGCACTTACATATGCTATACTACCAAACGGCTCGTGCACTTGCGAGTATCATAAGTTGAGGATGCAACTGAATCCATTTTGGTGCAGCTGTATCTACACAACACGTATGTAAGTGCGAGGTCGATCCCACGAGGATTGGTGATTGAATGATTCAATTCATTTTCCCTACACAAAACAGAAATGAAAAAGAAGAGAAATAAATAAAACAAGGAAGAAAGAAAATAACTAACTCAAGCAGATAAGTTCTCAAGTTCAATTAGATTAATGGATTGATTCTAGCTAAAGTGTGATTAAGCCATGGTGTTTGGTCATAACCTTGTGTTCCTAATTCCCTAATTTGATCATTTGTTGTCTAACCTAAAATTAAGCATTAGGAACCCATTAAGCATAGAAGAACAATTTAAACAACCAAGCATGTATCTAATCCCTGTTGTCGAATGTCCATACATACTCTTCCTATTCATAGTTCAATTCGAATTAAAGCATGGTGTCTACTCTGAATTCAAACCAAGATAGCTAACATGCAAGCCTAAATGGTGATCAATCATTCAAACTAGCATATTGACTTATAAGCATAATGAATAAGAACAAAAACCATAATTGAAACTTGGAAACTAATCAAACTTGAAACTAAAGAAAAGAATTTACATAATGAAAAGTAAAGTGGAACTAAGAAAAACTTAAGGAGAATTTCAGCACAAATATTTCATTACTACAATTGAAAACTAGAAAATGAAACTAAGAGAATTTGAGGAAGAGAAGGGAAGGGAGCTCTAGAGAAGTGTTTGAGAGCTCCCCCCCTTGGGGTGTGTTTACAAGCTTAGAGAACTTCTCTATTTATAGGCCTAGGGGAAGTGAAAAATCTGAATTCAATATGGCTAATGCATACAACACTTGTTTTATAAAATCTGAAATGGTTGATGCACTTGTATTAGAAAATTTGAATTGGTTGATGCACTTCACCAATAAATCCCACCAGCAGCCCTAGCTCATCTTCATGTCACCATGACCAAGCTTCCAACCAGAAACAATAGCTCATCCTGAGGTCAGCATGACCAGGAACTTCAAGGGCTTACAAATTGGGCTAGGCTGAATCAAATGAAGACTTTAAGCACTCAAACTTGAAGTTCAGAATGTCTTCTTTCCAGCCATATATCATTTGGGCCAATCCAAGGTCGGAAGAGGAAGTTAAGGCCAAAACAAATTGCTAACTCATTTTGCGCGCTGATAAAATCCATCCTGAGCATGCCTCTGTGTTTGCTAGGTAACAGACTTCATATTTATCCAATGGGGCTGAATTGTGGATATGTTATAGTACACACCCATTGGAACAACGTTCATGAAGAATGCGGCCTCATCCGAGCTGTGTAGGTTGCTGAAACAAATATTGCAATGTGACCTACGGAACTGGACTGGCAGGGGGCTGTAGCCAAAATGAGTTTATCTTTAAGCTCTTCTTCCCTTCATCCAAATCAGGCCCTAACATGCATGGATTGCATCATTTCCTATCCAAAGCCATCATTGTTACCTAAAGCTGAAAGATAAACACAAAAAGGATTAAAAGCACAAGTTTAACTCAAAAACATAACCAAATCATAAGCTAGAAGGGTACAAAATGATATACAATTATGAACCGATCACTTCTCTTTAATACTAAATCACTAACCACAGAAGCATTCGGTGCTAGTTGCTAACTTCAAGTTTATTACTTTCCTTCCACCAGTAAAACCCGAAAATTTTCTTACCAGCTGTACATAAAAAGATATTCAAGGGACAATTCTTTTACAGTGTTAGGCTGAATCAGTTCCTGCAGTCAACTCAGAGGTCCTTTAGATAAAAAATATACTTAAGCCTAGAACTAGGAAAATTCTTTTGAAGCTTATGGTGCTCGCTACATCGTCTTTATTTAACTTGTATCTTTGAAAATATATAACATTAAATAGAATTCTATTTATCATCCAGAACAAGGCAAACTTGAGATTCT
Organism: Prunus avium; assembly: GCF_965620075.1. NCBI lineage: Eukaryota > Viridiplantae > Streptophyta > Magnoliopsida > Rosales > Rosaceae > Prunus > Prunus avium. The sequence goes on along the minus strand of NC_142285.1, from coordinate 22,781,530 downwards.
ATTTATCTCGTACTGCAAGTGTGTATGACAAGGGAGTGATAAGTGGGAGTGGAAAATCATAAGACAGAAACCAATGAGAGGGTATAAAAGAAGAACAACTGAATAAACAAATGGAAACAAAAACCTAACAATTAATAGATAATCAATGGATTAGAAATGAAAGTTGAAGACAGGGTTTAACAAAGCTGAAAAGGACAAAAACACATATAAACTAAAGCAAGCTCAACATTAGAATGACCTGTAAATGGCTCTTTCAATGGGATGCCCAAATCTACGCAACCGGTGAGCTTAACGACCTCATTGGCAAGTCGGGCCATGCGCTTTCTCAGCTCTATAGAAAACTTCTCAAAGCTTTTCGTCTGGGACAGAGGAGGCTGATTAAGCTGTGGAGGACTTGGCTCCGAAGCAGGTGCAGGAGGAGGAGTAAATCAAACAACAGTTCTTCACTTGTTTCATCTGTCTCATCATTATGAAACATCATCTAGTTGATAGGTGGCATAAGTTGTTTAAGCTGATCCGTAGGATCAATTCGCACCTTAGACGCCATGGCAAACCTAGTGATCAACGACCCAAAAGGCAGGGAATGAGTTTCGTATTAGTCGTCTGGGGTTGCAGCCAGACAAATGGCTCGGAAAATGTGGGCGAGCAGATCAATGGACACATTATTTTCATCTCTCATACTTTTCTTATTCTTTTCAATAAAAGTACGGATAAAAAGTAAGAATGGAAAGATCCAAGATCATTTGCCACTAACACAATATTTCTATTTTCGATGTGAGATAATACTCTCAACAAAAGCATGGGCTAAATACGAGAAAACACGGAGGACAAAACATTCCCACGCATAATGCATGCTTAATTATTTTAAGTCATGATCAAAGAAAAAAAAATTGTAGTTTGTAGAGTTTTTCCTTGTTACCAAAGAAAAAAAAATTAGCTCAAATCCTAATTCTAAGTCGTGATCAAGTACATGATTAAGTGATTTTTATTATTTTTAATAGATTGAATAAAATGCCTGTATATGTTATAATATATTATGAAGCTTGCTGGTGCTTTGAGTTCGCACATTCAAACTTGAACGGGCCCCAGCGAAGCTAACCTAACTTCGTTTGCTGAAAAAGGTTGACTTTTAATGAAAATCGGAGTATCAATTGAGTTAGGGGTGGGCACGGTACGGTATGGTACGGTATTGAGCCCGTACCGCTACCGATACCGGAAATTTAAATCGGTATGGTACGGTATGGGATTATCGTTTGTCAAAATTGGTACCGTACCATACCGTACCGTGTCGGTATCGGTACCAAAAATGACGCAACTAAAAAATGAACCAATTTAATATTCAACATATTCATTTACCAAAATAAGTGATGCCTAAGTTACAAATTCAAAGATTCAACATATTCAATTATCAATATTCAAATCCTAATCAACATATTCAATATCCATCAACATATTCAATATCCAAATCAACCAAATCCTAATCAACATATTCAATATCCATTGAATATAACATATTCAATATCCATCAACATATTCAATATCCAAATCAACCAAATCATAATCAACATATGCAATATCCATCAACATATTCAATAGAAAATTATATATCTGAATAGTATTCGGTACGGTACGGTATTGATCGGTACCAAATACTTGATACAGCTACCATACCATACTCTATTGGTACGGTACGGTACGGTACCGAATATTGATCGGTACCGAATGAAACGGTATGAAATCGGTATGGTACGGTTCGGTTAGGGTACGCTTTCGGTATTTCGGTTTTAGATGCCCACCCCTAAATTGAGCATTCTTTATTTGGTGGTTTCAGTTTGTGGGGTTTTAACATTTATGTCCAACAAAAGGTTAAATTTTACATATAACTGTTCTATAAACACTCTTCTCGTGACGAGAGACATAAAGTTCAAGTGGTTAAGAGCAGTTACAACATAATTTCTGCTTAAACTTTTCATGTGATTTGACTGCTTGAATGTGAAAGAGAACTTTCATATTACCAAGACTTCTATTTACACTCATGCAATGGGTTTCTATTTTTATTCTCACCATTCTCTGGACACCCATCTCATCCCTCCTTTACACATATGCATTTATTACGTATTAAACAATAGAGTAGTGCTAATGAAAAGACATTCATAAGATTGGAACTATAATTTTACATTTTTTTATGCAAGACCATGGCTCCTTATCTTTCGTTGAAATTTCGGAAATAGAGTGTATATTGGATTTGATATAAGACGGCGAGATAGTAGTCAATGAGAAAAATAAACTGATGGAGGACAAAAGAGTGAGGAAAACTGAAGAACTGAAAACCTTTAAACTTTCATATCCAAAAGAGTTTGGAATTTCATTATTTTCGTTTTTTTATATAATTATTTTCTAGTTTACGTTGTTGGGTATATATAAAAATTGGTTAAAAATAAGAAGAATGCTAGCTATCTTCCCATTTGTACCGTATTTTTCTACCTTCTTCATTCTCATCTTACAATATGGCTTAATGGACAAAATTTTGTATGTTCTTGGTCACCCTTTAAAGATCATCACAACAAAAGGGTTATTTTAGGCCTAAGGTACATACCTAGAATATCAACTCGGATCAGGTGAGAACACTATATGAGGATCAATCTCAGCCATTCAAAGTCATCTGAACGGCTGAAGAGAAAAAGCAAGCTTAACGTAGAAATGGGTACGCTGCACTTACCTCTTAGCCCACGTGTCCTACCGCGCCTTTTCCAATCGCGCCTTTCTTTATTCCTTCCTCATCAGCTTTTTCCAGAGAAACCCCAAAATCTTCAGTAGAGATGAGGAAATATCCAACCCCTCATCTTTCCCCTTCTCCCAAATGTCTGTATCTTTCTTCCTCATTAATTATTTTTTGAAATTTCCACCCCAAAAACTCTCACATTCTCTCCCCCTTCATCGTCCTCATTCTCTTCACCTTCTTCACGTCAATTCTTCTTCCAAGCTACATCTACTCACCTCCTTTCTCACACCACGACAACTTAATCAGCTACAAGTTCCTCTCCTCCAGCCCCACTTGGAAATCTGGGTACAGAGCCAAAGCTTTGCTAACCTCCGCAGTCATAATTTTGGCCTTCATGCGTGCCATGGCCTCTATCTCTGATAATCTCAACCACCCAACTCCCACTTCCCAAGTCCAGGTCCTTTATCTTTTCTTTGGTAGGTCTAGGATTTAAAAAGTTTGAATTTTGGTTTCCGCAGTCATAATTTTGGCCTTCATGCATGCCATGGCCTCTATCTCTGATAATCTCAACCACCCAACTCCCACTTCCCAAGTCCAGGTCCTTTATCTTTTCTTTGGTAGATCTAGGATTTAAAAAGTTTGAATTTTGGTTTGAATTAGAATACCCAGTTCGATTTTATGTTTGATTTTGCTTGTTGGGTCTGTTTAGGTGCTGAACATCAATTGGTTTCAGAAGCAACCAAATGGGAACGACGAGGTACATTTCTCTAATTTGTAGTTTGATGGGTTATATGTAAAATTGCTCTGTATATGAATTCAATTTGGTATTGGCTTAAATGGGTTTACTTTGATTCTTCGTTATCATCTAGTTTAAAGACTACCACTTTGGGATTGATTTGTAAGCATAAATGAGGGCTTTACACTCATCCTAGTGGAATACAACTCAAATGCAAAAGTAGAGTCCATTTACAACTCACCTTGTTGCTCATACAGAGTATAAGGGCAGATTAAACAATTGAGCTAAAGGAGTCCTATTTGTATAAGGATTAATACATAATATGTACGGTTAAAGTTGGGATTAATACATCATTTTGATATGTTGGTTGTTGTATTAATCTAAAATGTAAACACAGCTGTAAAGCTATACATAATAGTAAAAGACCATGTGCAGAGCCACTTGATGAGGAATAAACATAATGATATTATATTTTATGTGATAATAAGTGCAGAACATGGAGACAAGACTTGTGCTCAAGAAATACTTTGATAGATTTCTTTAATGGGAAGAAATCTGTGAAGAACACACCACTTCAGTTATAAATATGATAGGTCAATGCTCTCTTGATCGAACTGCAGAATCCACCCCCTCTAGCCCCATTGATTGTACTGCATAAGGAGATCGTAGAGTTGCATAAGCATATGTCATTGAAGCAAGCATCCCTTCATCATGTAAGTGATCAAGAGGTATTGTGAGTTTCCTAAAGACTATAGCAGATTGATTTTTCAGTCTTACATGATTTTCTATAGCAAGTGTCTTTGAGGTTTATTTTCTATATCAAATTTCCATGTGTATGCATTTGTGTGTGTATGGACTATGTATGGATGTACAGATTTCAAAGCAAAGCTCTGAAATTTCTGGGTTTTGTGTTTTAGCTTTAGTAAATCATTTGAATCTTTGATCTAGGTGTATTTTATGTGTTGAAAGTAAAATATAAAACGTTAATATTAGGATCTAGAGAGCTTAATCACCTCTTTCCACTATTGGTATGAGCTCATTGGTTATCTATTTATAAATAATCAATTAGTAAGATCACAGTCCTTCAGCCTTTTAAAAGATGTGGTTGTTCTCCTCAGTCGAAAATGAGGTCCATGGTTTGGCTAATTATAGGTGGTAATTGCTGGTGTTGAGGTTTGTGACAGATATAAGAGAACAGAATGAGATTGTTGTGACTATAGGAAAACAGGTAAAAGAAAATTTGACACCTTTTTATTTTTGTTTGGTGATAAAAGGCTGTTACTAGAGTTCAAGGTTATAATAACCCCATGATTGTGGATTTTTTTCCTACTATTTGGCTCTCTAATGCTCCACTTCCTTCTTTATGCAGCTTGTTTTTCCCCTCCAATTTGGTTTTGTTTTTCTTTCGTAGTTTTTAATACCAACTTTGTTCTTTATCTGTATATGTACAAAACAAAATTTAGGCATGGTCTTTGTCTATATTTTTTAATGTCACTTTTTTCTTTTGTATTTGGTTCTTTGTCTGTATTTCTTTTTTCTTTCTTACTTTTGATAATAGTGTGAGTAGTATGATATGGGTATCATTTCTGTATCTTAATGTGTTGATAATAATGTGAGTTGGTACCATTTGTGTACCTTAATGTGTTGATAATAGTGTGAGTATGTATCGTTTCTGTATCTTAATGTGTTCACAATAGTGTTAGTATGTATCATTTATGTACTTTAATGTGTTGATAATAGTATGAGTAGGTATCACTTATGTATCTTAATGTGTTATTACTAGTTTGAGTAGGTATCATTTGTGTACCTTAATGTGGTGATAATAGTGTAAGTTGGTGTCATTTTTGTACTTTAATGTGTTGATAATAGTGTGAGTATGTATCGTTTCTGTATCTTAATGTGTTCACAATAGTGTTTTTTTTTTTTTTTGGTAAGGCACAATAGTGTTAGTATGTATCATTTATGTACTTTAATGTGTTGATAATAGTGTGAGTAGGTATCACTTATGTATCTTAATGTGTTAGTAATAGTTTGAGTAGGGATCATTTGTGTACCTTAATGTGGTGATAATAGTGTAAGTTGGTATCATTTTTGTACCTTAATGTGTTGATAATAGTGTAAGTAGGTATCATTTCTGTATCATAATGTATTGACAATAGTGTTAGGAGGTATCATTTCTGTATCTTAATGTGTTGACAATAATGTTAGTAGATATCATTTATGTATATTAATGTGTTGACAATAGTGTTAGTAGATATCATTTCTATATCTTAATGTGTTGATGATAGTATCAGTAGTATGGATATGGGTATTAGGTCTGTATCTTCATGTTTTCGTAATAGTTTCAGTATATCTTATGTAAACGGTGTATGTTGCAGGTATAAAATGGAATATGGGTTTGAACTATGTTTCACAAAGGCGAGTACAGTCATGTAATCAAGCAATTTCTATGTATAAACGTCAGTATTAAAATTTACAATAAAATATGGGTCGTAAACGATTCAAAGGATTCACTAGACCTTCAACATCATATTTTTATCATTTTTAAAAATTATAAATTTTACAAATAATAGAGAAATGACAAGTCAGAATTGCAATGCTGCATCATTTCTTATTTGCCACCAAAATATCTTTCGTAAACACTTCAAAAGGATTCACTAGAGCTTCAACATCACTTCATTTATTGTTCACTAAAGCTTCATAATATTATTTTTATTTTTTGACTAAGAAGTCTTCATTAACACTTTTATGAATGCTTTAAGATGAACTCAAAAGACGTAGAAAGTTTCACATTGAGTTTGTAGAATTTTTTGGTGTGTGTATTTTTCTGCTATTTAATGAAATACTATGGTTTTTGAAAAAGTTCGTCATCAGTGCTTCTAACGAGCATCATTTTGCGTAGCGCCACGTGTCATCAGAGTTTCAATTTATGTATGTTTATCTTTAAAAATTCACAAAAAATTAATTAAAAAATAAAAAAAAATCCATCCTTAATTTCTACAAATTTCATGCCACATTATCTTCGATTATGATGCGCTAAATGTTTGATTTTAAAAAAATTCCAAATAATTAATTCAAGTTTGCTTCATTACTAATAATAACACTAAGTTCAGATCACTCTTCATCACTATAACTCTTCCCCCAATTATTACTTCAAATTTCCCAATGTTAAATTTTGATTTTCTTGCATCAGAGTCGAAGATAATGTTACAAGGAATTTTTAGAAACTTTCGGTGTATTTTTCTAATTTTTGTAATGAATTTTCTTGAATTTTTTAAGATAAACTCACAAAAATGAAATATTAATGGCACGTGGCGCTATGAGATATGAAACACCCATAAAAAAAGCTGACGATGCACCTATCAGGCACTGCCATGTGTCACTCTCTATTAGGGGTGGGCACGGTATGAGATGACACGGGATGGAGGTCATCCCGGTGTCAATCCCGAATAGAGGAATCGGTATGGGATGACACGGGATGGGGGATTTTGAAAACACGTTCAAATCATACCGGACCCAAATGGGATCGGTATGATTCGGTATCAATGTTGATACCGTAAAAAATCTGTAAATTTTCAAGTTCAATCAAATCTGAAAATCAAATGGCTGTTAATACTAGCCTGGAGATAATCAAATGTTGTTAAGACCATATGCTCAACCTTTCTCTTTTTTTTTACAACTTAGCCTGGAGAAAAATTTGACATTCATCTCGAACATACACAGCTACTAATACTATAGTACAACAAATTACACACATCTAATCACTTCTCAACTGCATGAATTTTCAATACAGCTTCCATACAACTTCTTTAAGAACAGAACTTACAGAAGTATCAGATATATATATATATATACATAAACTGACAGTAGCCTAGCCCATATGCATGTCAATAATTCATGTCTTCCCAAAATCAAAACCAATCCATCCTAAATAATAAGAGAATTTATACCATATGGAATTAATAGATTCATGTCTTCCCACGCATGCTTACAGAACCAATTCATATCTTCCCAAAATCAAAACAATTTCTCAAATTTGAAAACAAATAATTTCAAACCAAAACAAGTTTCCATGAATACCCGAGAATCTGAGATCGTACTGAAATTGGTAGCAGAGGCAGAGGGTAACGGGCTTGAAGAAGAAGATCCCACAGAAATTCGGAGAGACTTTGGGTTGGGGCTTTCCTTTTCCACTGGTTTTTTGGTTTTGGAGAAGAACAAAGAGAGAGAGAGAGAGAGAGAGAGAGAGAGAGAGAGAGAGAGAGAGAGAGAGAGAGAGAGAGAGGAGGAGGAGGAGAAGAAGATGAGGTGAGATCGATTGATGTTGGAGGAGTTGGGAACAGATTCAATTTGGTTGAGAAAGGAGAAGAGAAGAGAAGAATCAGACAGAGGAAAGGAAAGGAGGAAAAAACGCAGAGAAAGAAAGAAAAGAGGCAGTCGACAACACAAAATCTCTGTGGACTCAGATAGGGTTAGAACTTAAATTAAATTAGGAATTAATAAAACTAATTTACTGTTCGGTACGGTATGACACCAACCGGGATCACAAATGTGAAACCGATGTCGTGCCAAACAGTAACGGGATGACACGGTATCATCCTGTTTACACGTCAACACCAAACGGGATGGCATGAAATTGGCACGGTTTGGCACGGTTTCGGGATGGTTTCGGTATTCCGGTTTTGATGCCCACCCCTACTCTCTATTATTTATTATTATTTTTCAATATTTTGAATTCCAAAAATCATAATAAATTTGAAAAATTCACTAAAAAAGACTCCCCAATTCTTGTGACATTTCCAACATCTTTTGAGACTTAAAATATAATTTTGACTAAGAGAAAAATTCAAATAATTTCACAAAGTCAAGTTTGCTTCCAAACTAACAATAACACTAAGTTGAAAATCATTAGTCTTCATTACTACAACTCTTCCTCCAATTATTACTTTGAATTTCCCAAAGTCAAATTTTGATTTTCACGCAATAGAGTTGAAGATAATGTCACAAGGAATTTGTAGAAACTTTCGGTGTATTTTTCTGATTTTTTAATCATTTTTCGTGAATTTTTGAAGATAAACACACAAAAATGAAACATTAATGACACATGGCTCTACAAGATACTGACACTCATTGGAAAAGCTGAGGACCCAGCCATCAGACGCTGCCATGTGTCACTCTCTTCCGTTTATTACTATTTTACAATGTTTTGACTTGAAAAAATCTTAATTAATTCGTAAAAAATCCGAAAAATTCACCGAAAAATGCCACAAACTCCTTGCGATATTTTCTTCATCTTTTCAGTTGTAAAATATAAATCTGACACATAAAAAATTGAAATAATTTTTCAAACTTAAGTTTTTTCATGTACTACCTATAACACTAAGTTGAAGATCATTTATCTTCCTGGCTACAACACTTCCTCCAATTATAACTTCAATTTTTTGAAAGTAAAATTTTGATTTTCACGTATTAGAGTCAAAGATAATGTGGCAAGGAATTCGTAGAAATTTTCGGTGTATTTTTCTGATTTTTTTAATGATTTTTCGTGAATTTTTGAAGATAAACTCACAAAAATGAAACATTAATAACACGTGGCGCTACAAGATACTGACACCCGTTGGAAAAGCTGACGACGCACCCATTAGGCTCTGCCATGTGTCATTCTCTTCCATTTATTACTATTTTTCAATTTTTTGACTTCCAAAAATCATAATAAATTGATAATAAATCTGAAAAATTCACCAAAAAATTCCCCGGACTCCTTGTGACATTTCCAACATCTTTTGAGACTTAAAATATAATTTTGACTTTAAAAAAATTCAAATTATTTCACAAAGTCAAGTTTGCTTCCATACTAACAATAACACTAAGTTGGAGATAGCTAGTCTTCATCACTACAACTCTTCCTCTAATTATTCCTTCAAATTTATCAAAGTCAAATTTTTATTTTCCAGTATCATAGTCGAAGATAATGTCGCAAGGAATTTGTAGAAATTTTCGGTGTATTTTTCTGATTGTTTAATTATTTTTTGTGAATTTTTTAAGATAAACTCACAAAAATGAAACATGAATGACACATGGAGCTTTGAGATACTGACACCCGCTGGAAAAGCTGACGACGCACCCATCAGCCGCTGCCATGTGTCATTATCTTCCATTTATTACTATTTTTCAATATTTTGACTTCCAAAAATCATAATAAATTGATAATAAATCTGAAAAATTCACCAAAGAATACTCCGGACTTCTTGGGACATTTCCAACATCTTTTGAGACTTAAAATATAATTTTGACTTATAAAAAAATTCAAACAATTTCACAAAGTCAAGTTTGCTTCCATACTAACAATAACACTATGTTAAAGATCACTAGTCCTCATAACTATATCTCTTCCTCCAATTATTACTTCGAATTTTCCAAAGTCAAATTTTTATTTTCACTCAATAGATTCGAAGATAATGTCGCAAGGAATTTGTAGAAATTTTCGGTGTATTTTTCTGATTTTTTAAAAGATTTTTCGTGATTTTTTAAAGATAAACTCACAAAAATTAAACATTAATGACACGTGGTGCTATGAGATACCGACACCCGCTGGAAAAGCTGACGACACACCCATCAGCTGCTGCCATGTGTCATTATGTTCAATTTATTACTATTTTCCAATATTTTGACTTCCAAAAATCATAATAAATTCATAATAAACTTGAAAAATTCACCAAAAAATACCCCGGACTCCTTGTGACATTTCCAACATCTTTTGAGACTTAAAATATAATTTTTACTAAGAGAAAAATTCAAATTGTTTCACAAAGTCAAGTGTGCTTCCCTACTAACAATAACACTAAGTTGAAGATCACTAGTCTTCATCACTATAACTCTTCCCCCAATTATTACTTCAAATTTCCCAATGTTAAATTTTGATTTTCTTGCATCAGAGTCGAAAATAATGTTTCAAGGAATTTGTAGAAATTTTTGGTGTATTTTTCTGATTTTGTAATGATTTTTCGCGAATTTTTAAAGCTAAACTCACAAAAATGAAACATTAATGAGACGTGGCACTACGAGATACTGACACCCGTTGAAAAAGCTGACTACCCACCCATCAGCTGCTGCCATGTGTCATTCTCTTCCATTTTTTACTATTTTACAATGTTTTGACTTCCAAAAATCATAATTAATTCGTAAAAAATTTGAAAAATTCACCGAAAAATGCCACAAACTCCTTGCAACATTTTCTTCATATTTTCAGTTGTAAAATATAAATTTGACTTAGAGAAAAATTCAAATAATTTCTCAAACTCAAATTTGCTTCCGTACTAACAATAACACTAAGTTGAAGATCACTAGTTTTCATCACTATAACTCTTCCTCCAATTATTACTTCAAATTTTCCAAAGTCAAATTTCAATTTTCACACAAAAGAGTTTAAGATCATGTCACAAGGAATTTCTGGAATTTCTAGAAATCTGAAAATTTCACCAAAAAAATACTCTAAACTCCTTGTGACATTTCCTACATTTTTTGAGACTTCAAATATAATTTTCAGTATGAGAAAAATTCAAATAATTTCTCAAAGTCAAGTTTGCTTCCATTCTAACAATAACACTGAGTTAAAGATCACTAGTTTTCATAATTATAACTCTTTCTCCAATTATTACTTCAAATTTTCCAAAGTCAAATTTCAATTTTAACCACAATTATTACGTCAAATGTTCCAAATTCAATTTTCAATTTTCATGCATCAGAGTCGAAGATCATGTCACAAGGAATTTTTAGAAATTTTTATTGTATTTTTTTTAATTTCAAAAAAATGATTTTTCATTAATTTTTTAAGATAAACTCACAAAAATGAAACATTAATGACACGTGGAGCTATGGGATACTGACACTTGTTGGAAATTCTGAAGACACACCCATTAGGCACTGCCATGTGTATTGACTTCCAAAAATCATAATAAATTCATAAAAATCTCAAATAATTTCTCAAAGTCAAGTTTGCTTCTATACTAACAATAACACTATGTTGAAGATCATTACTCTTCCGTATTACAACTGTTCTTCCAATTATTACTTTAAATTTCCCAAATTCAACTTCGGATTTTTCTCGCATAATAGTCAAAGATAATGTCACAAGAAGTTTGTTTTTAGTGTAATTTTCTGACTTTTTTTTGTCAACTTTTTAAGGTAAAGACATAAAAATGAACATCTCATGACACATGACGCTAAGAATGGCACTCGTTAGAAGCACTGACAACGCATTATTCAAGTGTTGCCACTTGTCAATCTCTTTCGTTTATTACTATTTTTGAATGCTTTAACTTCCAAAAATCATAATAATTCATTAAATTGCATCAAAATACGCACCAAAAAAATTCTACAAACTCAATCTAACACTTTCTACGTCTTTTGAATTCATCTTTAAAAATTCATAAAAATACTAACGAGGACTTCTTAGTTAAAAAATAAAAATAATATTATGAAGTTTTAGTGAATAGTAAATGAAGCAATGTTGAAGCTCTAATGAATCCTTTTAAAGCTTTTATGAAACATATTTTGGTGGCAAATAACTAACGCTGTAGCCTTGAGATTCTAACTTGTGTCATTTTTCTATTATTTTATTGCATTACTTGTAAAATTTATAATTTTTAAAAATTAAAAAATATATGTAAAATTGCTATAAGTTCCTTGGCTTTTTGGACGGCAATTTCCTCCTTAAGCTTTGCCATCTTTTCTCTTTTCCTCGCCTGTTGTTTGTGCAGAAGAAACACAAATACCCTTTAGTGATCAAAAGAAAAGTCAAAATAAACATAATTAACGAACTTCTATCTTAAAAACAATAAACTCAAACATTTGTTCTCATCTTAATAATTTTGCAATGCAAATGCAAATTGGAGGGGAAAAACAAGCTGCATAGAGAAAGAAGGAGAGCATTAGAAAGCCAAATAGTAGACAAAAATCCATAATAAAAAACCCAATTGGGTGGGGTTATCTATTTTCTCATTTACTAGCCAAAGACACATATTTTTTCAGCAATCACAGCAACCATAGCAATTAAGGCAATCACAACAACCAATACCAATCACAATCATCCATTTGAACCATACATTGTATAACTATACATACATTTACAGAGTGAGATTTTTTTAAAACCTTGATTACTAACCTTCACAGAATCACGAAAGCCAACCTTTGTCCAATCTCAAAGCCAATTACAATTTTAAACAAGGCCTGCCAAATTTAATTAAAGAGGACAAAATCAAACCAAAACCAAACAGACCAAATTAATTAATGAAGAAAAGAATATTGAAAATCAAGTAATCAAAAATGAAAATAACAAGTCATAATTAAAGATATTGATGCAGATAGAGAACGGTAGGAACAACCAGATGGGTAGCCGTAAAAATCCAACCTCTGAGCGCCAGTATGACTTTGCCAGATTACTACCTTTTCCTCCACCACCACGAAAAGCGAGGGACACAACGAAGAGGAAAATGAAAGAGATATCAAATGAGAGCAGTAAATAGGGCTTTTGGACCTTGATTTTCGAATTGTGGTAGGGAAAGGGAGGAGAGAGAGAGAGAGGACGATGACGAGGAGGAGGAGAGAGATCGACGCAGAGAAACTGAGAGAGCAATACAAGAAAGGAGTTTGAAAGGAGAGAAACTGAGAGGGCAGAGAAAGAGGAGAGGGGGAGTTCTAGAGAAATGTATCAATTCTGACCAAAGAAAATAGGAGAAGGTATTGATTGAGAGGAATAAGAGGGAGTCTGAAAAAAAAAAGTGAGGGAGCGTGAAAAAATTGGGAGGGAGGGTGAAAAGGTTGAACATCTGTTTAGGAAGGAGGGAGGAGAGAGAACAAGTTGAATGACTCACTCTAGTACAACCATTTCATTTACAATTGCTTTTCACAGAGTCATATCCAACGGTGTTCTCATATAAAATTCTCATATAAGTGTTCTCACTAGATCCTGACCCCCTAGAATATACCCTTGGGCCCTAGTCATTAACAATCAAGTTAAGTGCTCTGTTCAACATTGTCCAAAAGGGTATCTGCTAAAATTGGTGGACATTACTTTCCCAACCCATTTAGACTCTAATAAGCCACTATCAAGCTGAACAAGAAGTTTATGAAAACCAGGTTCATCTGGGTTTGGCCTATCAAGTTTTTTTGTTCGTTTTTGGTTACAAGCGATATTGGGAGGGAATCACACTTAGGACCTAGAGTGCAGGGATAGACGCTCTTAACCGCTTGAGCTACAAGTCCCTTACTAGCTTATCAAGTTTAAGCAAATGGTGAAGGCGAGTATTTGGTTTTGCCTACCAAGTTTTCATTATGGCTCTACAAATGTTTGTAATATCCAAGAGAAAGCAGTGATTGGCCTGCAGCCTTGATGGAATTGCATATGTTGGAGCCTTTATGCCACACAACACTATATATCTGCAAGTAATGGGCAATAACTTGAACATTTCTACAAATTGAAAAGAGAGAAAATGCTTGTGATTGCTTTTCCAGGAAGACCTTCAATCTTGTACTCCACACATTTAGCACACATTTTGTACATAAATTTTGGTACAAGGCATTTTGCAGCTCACAAGTAAGCCTAATACAATCTTAAGATCCACAAAATAGAGCATTGCAAGCCTGACCAAATACAAAAAGTCTGTTTACAAAAAGGCATCTTCTACCATGTGCCCAGAACAAGATGTTGAATTATGAAAGGAAAGAATTGGCCACTCTGCTCCCTGTATATAATCATTGAAGAAAATTGGCATGTCACAAGGCAGTACTAATTGAAAACTTGAAGAGGTATCATAAGGTGATGCACTTGGAAACTACATCAAAGGAGGGAGTATGTGCAAGTAAATTCTGTCCAATTGGCTACACTAGCATTCTTACTGAAACTCATTCAAGGAGGGAGTATGTTCTGTCCAATTGGTTCATACTTTTGTTTTTCTCTTTAATTTGGAGTAGAAGGATTTACAATTGGGATATTTCAGTTCAAATCTCTCAGTTGAACCACATAATTGAACCCTAGAAGCTCCTTTCAAAACAGGAAACAAGAAAACTTGAATGGATTATAAGTTATGTTCTTGAAGCATGTAATTCATAGCTAACAAGTCAAGAAGCTAATTGTAACCAACATAAGACGTTATGCAGTAGTGCTTGGAAGTGTGAGTGTGAATAAGAACAAGGACAAGAACAAGTATATAATGAGAATGATACATGAAAAAGAATAAAAAGATAGATTAGTCATACTACTCTATCAATGATTGATAAAGCAATAATATATATACACTCTTCTATCTACATATGAAGTAGGAATCTTACAGAGTGAAGTATTGGTTTGATATGTTAAAAGCATAAAATTAAAACAACAACAAATGCAGAACTAGAAATTAAGTTAGGGAGAGAGAGAGGGAGAGGGAGAGGGGGAGAGAGAGAGAGAGCCATACCATGGCCAGAAGGGATAGCGTATCTCAAACTTTCTTCTTTTCCTGAGAGAAAGTAAATGTTGATAAGTGGCTTTATGTCTAAGACCTATTTTATATCCCCTGAGCTATTGGCTCAATTTTCATCAAGAAAGTTACCTTCAGATTGACTAATAAGTAAGAGTATCCACTCTGTCTTCTCAACATTAGGAAGAGATTTCAGTAGAGAGAATTCTTCTGGGTTACCACTCAATATTATGCGTACAGCCTTAAAAACTTGCAATCTACTGAGGTTAGGTATCTTTGAAACCACTCCAAGGACCTCCTCTCCTTTGAGTTGTAGCTTCATTTGACTTGCCAAAAACTCATGCAGTAACTTTGACACCTCACCAGCTGCATGTTCCAATGGATCTTTTTTCGCTTTCTTATTTGGATGCGAGTCAGAAGTTGAAGTTAACGGATTTATACAAGCATGCGAGTTAGGGCCGTTTTTTTCTTCTTCAGCCTCCATTATTTCTTCAGCACAAGCACAGAGAGAAAGTAAACATCAAAGAGAGCAAAAACGGCACAAGAGAAAAGATTCGTTTTTCTTATATTGTTCACACACAAAGATATTAAACTGACAAAGTATTTGGTAACAAGCAGAGAGAAAGCAAACAACTGATTCTAATCTATCTGAATTCTGAAGTATAACAGCATTGACTAAACCAGCCAAGGTGTGCAATGCATCGTGACTATTACAACCAGAAAGAGACAAAATGTGATGAAGTTCACACCTCATTGTCACATGAAGTATCTGAGTCGTTCATTTTATTATCTATGTGCAATGTCAAATACAGATTACAGAGATGTGGGAACATTGTAAAATTTTCCAAAAATAATAAGACCTCTCCATCACTTTATATGTTTTCAAGAACAGAGGCAACTAATTTTTGAAGACAGGAAAATGTGAAAATATGAGCCATTATCGCATTCGTAGACTACTTCATGATTTATCTTTCACACTAAACCTTAAAAGAATACAGATGTGATTTCAAACAGAGAGCTTATCTTCTAGAGGTTTCCACTTACCATGCAAACAATATATACACAATTGAAGGACATAAGTACTAATCAAAGAAACATTCCATGTTTGATGCATTTTACAGTAATAAGCTGAATGTCCAAGCGTGATCTAAGGAACATTACATTTGATTAAGCCTCCTTTATAAACTCTTTTACACACACATATAACTTAACATCTGTCTATTAAATGGATTCACAATATCTGTCTATTAATATTTGACTGACCTGCAGATGGCTGTTTCGAAGAAGGTGGGATGCCCGAGTGGGTGGAAACGGGGTGCACATCACCCCTGTGCTCAGCAACGTCATTGGTAAGTAGGGCCATACTGGGCTTGTGGCTCACCACCGCTTGAGGCTGCTTGACTGCAGGAGAAGATGGAGTAAAGCTATAGCCAAAAATATCCATGTTGACCAAAGGCGACCAAGGAGAATAAAGTTTATCCGTAGGCTCAACTGGCACGTGAGAAGCCATGGCGAAGCGCGTGATCAAGGACGCAAAAGGCAGGGAGTCGGGCATGGAAGTTGGGAATGCAGCACGGCAGATGGCACGAAAAATGTAGGTGGCCAGATCAATGGGCACATTGTTCCCAATGGCATAAAGGAGGCGAGCTCTATCAGGGCTAAGCAAAGAAGGGATAACGTGACAAGGAGGATCGATATTATATCTCACTATGCTGTTAAGCACTTTGTACAAATCACTCAGTCGATTTTCACGCAAAACCCTGACCCTCTTGTTCCAACCCAAAGTAGATTTCACCAACTTCAAGTCAAGATTATCAACAACAAGCCCAGGAAAACCAGGTGATTTTTCATTTGGGTTTGGCCTAGCAAGTTTAAGCAACTGTGCAATGCCAGAAACAGAGAAATTCAACACCTTACCTCGCAAATACACATCAAATGAGTCAGGGTATTCTCGACCGCTGGAGAAATGCAGAGTCTCATCCCACAAACAAGTATCAAAAGGGCCCAACCCAGGTGGGTTTTTCTGCTCGGCGGAGAAAGGAGGAATGTTTGCGTAGAATTCTCGGACAATCTGGATATTAGCAGGCTCTGAAGGACCCATTGCCAAAAGCCAACCTCTTGATTTGAAGATTCTAGGAAGCCCAAGATCCTCGAAGTCACTCAATTTGACCTCCCGCTCAACCGTCACACGTTGAACACTGAAGATTTTCTTGTAGCGGTTCATTGCTTCCGAATTCTTGAACTTACTTTCATCAATATCGTCATCAACATAAGCTCGCCCCCTACCCATCAAATCAATAATATCCAATTACAACGAAGTAGTAGTTTTAGAAGCTTTGAGCAAAAAATGGGTGTGAGTTGGATTGAAGGAGGAGGATGACAAGAGAAAATGACGTTTGAGTTGAGGGAAAATGGAAATTCCGAAAATGAAAAATATATACCGGTATTCTTCCAGGGGAGTGAGGGGGAAAAAGAGGGAGGAAATGGGAGGGAAACTTTTTCATAAACGCGCCACTTTAATTTTAAGTTCAGAAAGTTGATTTTAAAATCTCTACTATTTTGCCCACTTGGCCTGGAAAATCAGTCCGCAATCCTGGACAAAATGCATGATAAAGAAGAGCATCCAAATCAGATCGCATTTTTTTTCTTCTTATTTTTTTGTTGGGTTTGAAAAGGAAGTTCATTGAGTTGGGATTAATGGATGAGAAGACGTGGGGCCCGTGTCGTCAGGACACATAACGAGCTGGGATGAAAGGATCGTAGGAATCCAACGGCTTCCTCCAAACTAGTGTTTCATTTTCTTTTCCAATTTAATTTCTATCGTTATAAAATACCTAACGGCTAAGATTTAATTTGAGCAAATCCAATTGTACAAAAAAAAATCCAATGGCTCAAAATCAAATCCAATGGCCAAAATAGTATTATTAAATAATCAAAATCAAATCAAACACCAAAACTCACTCCAAACACAATAATAATCCACCAAAATCATTTTTTGTTCATTCTCACTTTGTTAATTTTGGTAATTCTCCTTTCATTCTTATTGAAGAGAAAACCCCAATTAAGTGTGAAATTACATTATGTTTTGGAATTTAAATTTTTTAAGGTTAAAATAATTAGAAAATTAAATCACGAAAGTTTAAACAAAAAATTTGTC
The DNA here is from genome assembly GCF_965620075.1 of Prunus avium. Classification (NCBI taxonomy): domain Eukaryota; kingdom Viridiplantae; phylum Streptophyta; class Magnoliopsida; order Rosales; family Rosaceae; genus Prunus; species Prunus avium. Next base: position 22,763,459 of record NC_142285.1, on the reverse strand, counting down.
AAGAAAATTAATGGCAAAAAAAATTAGGAATTAACCATTCTTAAACAATTTAATAAAGTTACGTTTGAGTTAGTATGGTTGGAGGAAAAAATGATTTGAGTCCGAGCAATATATGAATAGTTGTATTTTAGAGTTTTGTTCAGTGCTTGTTTCATGGTGAGTGATATTCTTGAAAAAATCATTGAGAAAGTAAATATCAAAGAGAGCAAAAACAGCACAGATGAAAAGATTCGTTATTCTTATATTGTTTTTCCATAGAACCACGATAACTAGACACACACAAAGTCAGGATTTCATGTGTGTGAGGGCCTTTTACAAATTATAAAGAATCAAAAATTCGAACTCACAATACATACGAAAAATAGTATATATATATCACATATGTCAAGAATTATATTGCTTATTGATTGCAATCATAATTGTCCTCAACAAAGGATAGCCAAATACATTATGAGAAAGAAAAATTGGAAGAGATAGACAAAGAGTACCGATTTAGCAAATATCTTTAAAGCTTTTCCCCTCATTAAACCCAATAGAAAGAAAAAAATCAAAATTTCACAAACTAAAAAAAAAACCTTAGGTCCCTTCATATATTCATATCATACATGAAAAAATGTTTTATGTAAAAATATTGACTAAGTATGAAAAATGGTTTTTTGGAATAATCATTTTCTCAAGATAATTTTTGGCGGCTTTTATTCCTTACACATCAAATAAGAAAACTTGATTTTATGGGATTTTAGTATGAAGTATATATTGACTTAATGAGCCATCATTTTTAGCCTAAATCGTATTTTGCACTAAAACCGATTTTTCATATTTTGATTTGGTGGGAATTTGATTTTCTAGTATTTTTATTTGAATCCAAATAGGGGGTATTTCCTTATTTACATTGTAAACTTAAGTAAATGGAGTAATATAAAAATAAATGAAAGTAAAAGGACAAAGACATTTACTTAAATGTTGAAAATGGAAATAAGGTAATCTATACACTTGGAGTGCACCACTACTAGCTAAGCAAATGGGTAATTTGAAGCACCTCATTGTGCCTTAATAGATCTACCAAAACACATGTGGGTACATATCAAAACGTAAAGTATTTGAAATAATATACATATAAAAATACATAACAGTATATTACTTTTAAAATATAAAACAATTGAGTGAGGGCCCGTGACAACACTGGTCCTAGTGTGGCTCCGCCCCTACACAAAGATATTAAACACAAAAAGTATTTGGTAACAAGCAGAGAGAAAGCAAACATCTGGTTCTAATCTATATGAATTATGAAGTATAACAGCATTGACTAAACCAACCAAGAAGTGCAATGCATCGTGAGTATGTGATGAAGTTCATACCTCATTGTCGCATGAAGTATAGGCCTCAACTTATGTGCGGGGTTTAGTTGTTTTCTAGGGGTTTCCCTTATTTCACCAAAAAGAAGAAGTATCTAAGTCCTTCATTTTATTATCTATGTACAATGTCAAATACATATTACAAAGATGTGAGAACATTGTAAAATTTTCCAAAAATAATAAGACCTCTCCATCACTTTATACGTTTTCAAGAACAGAGGCAACTAATTTTCGAAGACAGGAAAATGTGAAAATATGAGCCATTATCGCATTAGTAGACTACTTCATGATTTATCTTTCACACTAAACCTTAAAAGAATACAGATGTGATTTCAAACAGAGAGCTTATCTTCTAAAGGTTTCCACTTACCATGCAAACAATATATACACAATCCAAGGACACAAGTACTAATCACATAAACATTCCATGTTTGATGCCTAATTGCTTACTATAAGTTCAACTCTGTTACAAAACCTCATAAATGGGTACTAAAATCTTTTAATTTACAAATATTAAGATCCTCTTTACATAGTAATGGAACCATAGTGTCGAAAACGACCTATGTAAAATGCAATTGCCAAGCCAGAAGATATAAATTGCATATTTTCCTCTGTGATTACTAACTCCTTATCTGATAATTGCAAGATACTTAGAAGAGTTTAGTCACTAATATATGCTGGAATGATTAATATTGTTTGATGATAGTGTTGATGCTTTAGATACATAATATTATCGAAAAAAAAAGAAATTTAAATAAATATTATGATTGATATCGATGATCATCAATTATCCTAACCGAAATAGTAATTTCATACAAATGATAGTTGGTCATGAGCCTCCACAATGGGATTCTTCCATGGACACCATGTTTATGCATGATATATGGTTTCTAAGATGAACGTTTATTTATCATTCTCGAAACATAACATTTTAATTTTTCTAGCCATATAACATTTCAATACAATGTGGTGTGTATACGATTTTATGCATAACAATTTCTCAATGAAAGGGAGTATTTTATTATTATCTATATCCATATATGCAAAGCAAAAGGCAGAGAATGATAAAACATTTAAAATACCAGAAAATGCCATTGATTAATGCAAATATTAAGAATTAAAATTATTAATTAATTGAGGATAATATGGTAAATTCAAACTTTTTCATATTTAAAAATTAAAATAAAAAGAAAAATCAAATAATAGATCATATTTTTATAGAACACAACTATCCATTATCTTTTTTAATTCCAAAATAAATTTAAATTTTTTTTAAAAAAGCCTCTCACAGGCACAGAAGTGCGTGTAAAGAGGCTAGTGAATATTTAAATTAGAAAAAACCTAACAAAAAGTAGTAAAAAATACTATAGATCAACTCATGTGCCAATATCCTATTTGTTGTTAAAAAATAAAAATAAAAGTAGGCCTAGAATGATTATAGAAATAAAAAAACTAGATTATTGTTTGTATAAAAAAAAATCTCCACTAACTATATTTTCTAAAATTTTCCTCATCTTTTTATTTCATACGTAATATTTTTCTATTTACTAAAGTTTCTCTGTAATTTATTAGAATACTTATTCCTTTTGCCTTTGGAAAGATAAATGATATTATTATTATATTAGCTTCTCTAGTTTCACAGGTTCCAAATTTAGGCGTATCGATACACCAGGCGCACTCCAACTCAAGTTCTCAACCCTAATCGCTAAAATCTCTCATCTCAGTTGAGATTATTTCTGAAACAGAAACGCTCCAGCCGTCAGCGACGAACAATCCGCCCATCTCAACCGTCAACTCCTCCATTTTTCGACGCCGTCTTCCTCCCATATACATATTGCTAAGCTCTCCTCTCTCTCGACAGTGACAACGGTTGATGCGCAACCATCTTCGATCTCATCTCATCCCAAGTATGATGTCTTACTGCAATATATTCTATCCTTGGACCCCATCTCATCACAGATTTAAGATCCACTGAACCCCCACCCTCTAGGAACGATCAGTTTCCTTGATTTTGTTTCATATTTCTTTTTTATTCTCTTCCGTTTCTTATTTCCTGGGTTTTATGTTCTACAGGGTTTTAGTTGATTTTTTTTTTGGCATTCCAAGTTTACTTTATTATTAGTTGAATTAACTCTCCAGATCCTTCTGGTATGCAATTTTAGATTTTTTGGTGCGTGAGTTTGAAGTTCTAGAAATTGTTTCTTTATTGTGATAAATTTATCATTCATGAATTTTGAACTTTATGCTACTGATTACAATGATCTTCTCATAAATTGAAATTTCCGTTGATATGAATTTTTTGTGTTGAATATGAATAGGGCCTGTGCAAGTTCATATTATACGGTTTATGCATCTTCTTATAAATTTTGAAATTTCTATTGACATGATTTTTTTGTATTGAATATGAATAGGACCTCTGCAAGTTCATAATGGCTGCCACTGACGATGGTTTGAAGAAGCTCGAGTACCTTTCCTTGGTTTCCAAGGTGTGTTCAGAGCTCGAAACCCATATAGGGGTTGGGGACAAAGTTCTGGCGGAGTTCATCACTGAGTTGGGACGAAACTGCGACACGGTGGACGAGTTCGACACCAAATTAAAGAAAAACGGTGCCGAGATGCCCGATTACTTTGTCCGTACACTCCTCACTATCATTCACGCTATTCTTCCACCGAAGCCGAAGCCGGAGAAGGACTCGAAGAAAGAGAGCGCTTCTGATGGTAGGAAGACCAAGTTTAAGGCTTTGGCGGTCGCCGATAATAAAGATAGAGTCAAGGACATCGAGAAGGAAATTGAGATGGAGACCAAGGAAAAGCGAAACAGAAGAGAAGAACAAGACGAAGAGCAAGAAGAAGATAGGCGTAGAGGTAGTGATAGATATAGGGAAGGAGATAGAGATAGAGATCGAGATAGACACAGAGGAGGTAGAGATAGAGATGGGAGGGAGAGGCGAAGGGAAAGGTATGATAGAGATGAGAGGCGTAGAGATACACATTATAATGATGATGGTGACGACAGGGGAAGACATGCAGATCGATACAATAAGCATAAGAGAGATGGGTATGAAGACGATGGAGATGTTAAGGAAGATGGTGATGATAGGAGAGGTAATAGGGATTGGCGGAATGGCCAGAACCATTCGGATGAGCCCGAATTGTATCAGGTTTATAAGGGCAGGGTTTCGAGAGTGATGGACACCGGTTGCTTTGTTCAGTTGAATGATTTAAGAGGGAAGGAGGGTCTGGTTCACGTTTCACAGATGGCAACTCGGCGGATTAGTAATGCTAAGGATGTGGTGAAGAGGGATCAGGAAGTTTATGTGAAGGTGATTTCAATTTCAGGTCAGAAGTTGAGCCTTTCGATGAGGGATGTTGATCAACATACAGGTAGGGATTTGCTCCCCTTGAAGAAGAGCTCAGAGGATGATGCTCTTAGGACGAACCCATCTTTTTCAAAGGATGGACCTGTGACTAGGACTGGTCTTTCTGGGATTAGGATAGTGGAAGAGGATGATGTTGGCCCATCACGGCGGCCATTGAAGAGAATGAGCTCGCCAGAGAAGTGGGAAGCCAAACAGTTGATTGCCTCAGGTGTTTTGGGTGTTACAGAGTATCCTATGTATGATGAGGAAACCGATGGGATGCTTTATCAAGAAGAGGGAGCTGAGGAAGAGCTTGAGATTGAGCTCAATGAGGATGAGCCAGCCTTTTTAAATGGACAGAGCAGGTATTCTGTTGATATGTCACCTGTGAAAATCTTTAAGAATCCAGAAGGGTCACTAGGTCGTGCAGCTGCTCTTCAGTCCGCACTCATTAAGGAGCGTAGAGAAGTGCGTGAGCAGCAGCAAAGAACCATGTTGGATTCTATCCCAAAGGATCTCAATCGTCCCTGGGAAGATCCAATGCCAGAGACTGGTGAGAGGCATCTTGCACAAGAACTTAGAGGTGTTGGTTTGTCGGCATATGATATGCCTGAGTGGAAGAAGGATGCTTTTGGGAAAACCATCAGTTTTGGGCAGAGGTCAAAACTCTCAATCCAGGAACAGAGGCAGAGCTTGCCTATCTACAAGCTGAAGAAAGAATTGATTGCAGCGGTGCATGAGAACCAAGTGCTTGTTGTCATTGGTGAGACTGGTTCAGGTAAGACAACACAGGTAACGCAGTATCTTGCAGAAGCGGGTTACACGACAATGGGTAAGATTGGTTGTACACAGCCACGTAGGGTGGCTGCCATGTCTGTGGCCAAGAGGGTTGCTGAAGAGTTTGGTTGTCGTTTAGGAGAGGAAGTCGGCTATGCAATTCGTTTTGAGGATTGCACTGGTCCGGATACTGTCATCAAGTACATGACTGATGGTATGCTTCTTAGGGAGATTTTGATTGACGAGAACCTTTCTCAGTATTCTGTGGTCATGCTTGATGAAGCTCATGAGAGGACAATCCACACAGATGTTCTTTTTGGACTACTGAAGAAGCTTGTGAAGCGGAGACCAGACCTTCGTTTGATTGTCACATCTGCTACTTTGGATGCGGAGAAGTTTTCCGGTTATTTCTTCAACTGTAACATCTTCACTATCCCTGGGAGAACTTTTCCTGTAGAGATACTCTACACTAAACAGCCGGAAAGTGACTACCTTGATGCATCTCTAATAACCGTTCTACAAATACACTTGACAGAACCTGAAGGTGACATCCTTCTTTTTTTGACTGGACAAGAAGAGATTGATTTTGCATGCCAGTCTCTTTATGAGAGGATGAAAGGTCTTGGTAAAAATGTCCCTGAGTTGATTATCCTACCAGTGTATAGTGCCCTTCCTAGTGAAATGCAGTCGAGGATATTTGATCCTGCCCCACCAGGTAAGAGGAAAGTAGTTGTGGCTACTAATATTGCTGAGGCATCACTGACCATTGATGGGATATTTTATGTCATTGATCCTGGTTTTGCAAAGCAAAATGTTTATAACCCAAAGCAGGGGCTAGATTCACTGGTCATAACTCCAATTTCCCAAGCATCAGCCAAGCAACGAGCTGGGCGTGCTGGGCGTACAGGCCCTGGGAAATGTTACCGCCTCTACACTGAGAGTGCATACCGCAATGAGATGTCCCCTACTTCAATTCCAGAAATCCAGAGGATAAATCTTGGGTTTACTACGCTTACGATGAAAGCCATGGGGATAAATGATCTCTTGTCTTTTGATTTTATGGATCCTCCTTCACCCCAAGCACTCATTTCTGCCATGGAACAATTGTACAGTTTAGGAGCACTGGATGAGGAGGGGCTGCTCACCAAATTGGGTAGGAAAATGGCTGAGTTTCCTCTGGATCCACCCTTGTCTAAGATGCTACTGGCCAGTGTGGACCTTGGATGCAGTGATGAGATCTTGACCATCATTGCAATGATTCAGACTGGTAATATTTTTTACAGGCCTAGGGAAAAACAAGCCCAGGCAGATCAGAAGAGAGCCAAGTTTTTCCAGCCAGAGGGAGATCATCTGACTTTACTTGCAGTCTATGAGGCATGGAAAGCTAAGAATTTTTCAGGGCCATGGTGTTTTGAGAACTTTGTTCAATCTCGATCCTTGAGGAGGGCACAGGATGTCAGAAAACAGCTTCTCAGCATCATGGACAAGTATGTTCTTCTAATTTATCTTGATGTGTATTCGTGGTTGCATATATCTTTTTTTCTGGTTGAACATGAGCATGAATGGTTTTAAAAGATGTAGATTAATGTTCTAGGTTTGCTCATGTTTGGTACATTGTATTTTTGCAGTAGTCGTGAATTAGGCATGCCTTTTGCTGTCTGTACTTGATGGAAATGCTGAAATGTTGTTCAGGCCTAGTTTGTGTTTTAAAATCTAGATATATGGTACCTGAGCAGCGAATAGGTCATTACGAGTTGTCATGTTGATTTTACTACATACACTGTTTTCAGAGCATTATTAGCAGAAGTGCTTTTTTCCACCATTTTTTCAGTGGTTAATTATAGTATCTTTATAAATTATAACTACTCTTTTGTGTATAGCTAAATTGCCAGTATATGCTCTTCAAATGTGCTCTCTTGTGCGGACATGTTAGGCATTTTGATACCGGAATTGTTTGTTTCATTGATTGACATAGCATTGTCATGTAAGCTCTAGGATAAGTTTGTGTATAAAAACCTAGCATAAGTTTGTCATGCCAATGTCTCTACTAGCACCCCTTGCTTTAGTTTATAACAGTGATCAACGATTTCTAAGTTGAGTATTCTTATTTGAAGATGAAATTGCATTCTGACAATAAATTGTGAATTTCAGATATAAACTAGATGTTGTGAGTACTGGAAAGAATTTTACAAAGATCAGGAAGGCAATTACGGCAGGGTTTTTCTTCCACGGTGCTAGAAAGGACCCACAGGAGGGTTATAGAACCCTAGTGGAGAACCAACCAGTTTATATACACCCAAGCAGCGCCCTCTTCCAGAGACAACCAGATTGGGTGATCTACCATGAGCTGGTTATGACCACAAAGGAGTACATGCGCGAGGTGACGGTCGTCGACCCCAAATGGCTTGTGGAACTGGCACCCAGGTTCTTCAAAGTGTCAGATCCCACCAAGATGAGCAAGCGCAAGCGTCAAGAACGTATTGAACCGCTATATGATAGATACCATGAACCTAACTCTTGGCGTCTTAGTAAGCGACGTGCTTGATATGTGTGTCATCTGCTGCTTTTGGTTTTTCTGTATGGATTCAATGTGAATATCTTGTAATTACTAGAGCTAATTTTTGACATTTGAGTGCAAAATTTGGGCAGCCTCATTACTTTTTAACATCCTCATGAAATTCCTTCAATGTCGCAATAAGGGCGTCATCAATTGCTTATTTTCCTTACTGCAAGCAAGCTGGGGGTAGAATCTGTTGTGTAATTTAAAAGCTATTTTATTTCTTGATTTCTACTTTAGGAGATATTAGTTGTTCTGTTCTCTGGACAATGAATTGTTAGGAAATGAAAGAATCAGTGCGTTCTTGAATGTATTAAGGCATTCAATATTTGATGTATTTTAGCATTCAAATATTTATGCCCTTCTCTGATGCTAGTTTGTTAGCATGGTCTGGGTTTTACCCCAAGAAGTTGAAGAATCAGTTATCAGATATCATTGTACTGGTAAATTCAATTCTGTGGCTTCAGGCTTTAAGCCAAGAAAAGTATGGATAAATAAACCATTTAGTTTTATAACCTCTTTTAGAGACCAACATGTTTAGCGGACCTCGAGTACAGGGATAGATGCTTTTAACCGCTTGAGCTACAAGCCCCTTGCTAGCTTATCAAGTTTAAGCAAATGGTCAATGCAAGTATTTGGCTTTGCCTACCAAGTTTTCGTTATGGCTCTACAAATGTTTGTAATATCCAAGAGAAAGCAGTGATTGGCCTGCAGATGGAATTGCATATGTTGGAGCCCTTATGCTACACAACACTATATATCTGCAAGTAATGGGCAAGAACTTGAACATTTCTACAAATTGAAAAGAGAGAAAATGCTTGTGATTACTCCACACACAAGATTTAGCACACATTTTATACATAAACTTTGGTACAAGGCATTTTGCAGTTCACAAGTAATCTTAAAATCCACAAAATAGAGCATTGCAAGCCTGACCAAATACAGAAAGTCTGTTTACAAAAAGGCATCTTCTACCATGTGCCCAGAACAAGATGTTGAATTATGAAAGGAAAGATTGACCAAAACAGAGCCACACATTTACAAGGAGAAGCTGTACGTTGCAAATAGATGACCAAAACAGAGCCACACATTGTAATTTGAAATCAAGTCCGCTTTGGCTTTGGCTTAGTTAATTAAAATAACACTATAGCTGGAATTAATACAGTAATCGGAGTGAGCTTGGATTAAAATATCAGTGGAGTTTTGCTCACTATTCTTGCTTAAATTGTACTATCTTGCTTATTTGTATGGTTTATTGTTTGCAAGAACCGTCCTATGGGGCAGTGTTCTTCATGTATAATTATAATTGCCTCTGTTATGATTGGATCTGAATGGATCTGTTTACTTCTCTCAATAAACAAACAAAAAATACATAAACCGGAGAACTCCGTATTAATTGTTCTGACAAGTAATTAACACCAATATAAATCATATTTATTCCTACTAAGCACTCCAAATTAACTTGTAAACTCTTCTCCAGACACGTGTGTGCGCGTACTGTAAATCTTCCACACTTGAACTAAAAGGACGCATTCAGCTACAGCTACTTTTCTCCTAATTTATATGCTGCAGCTAAATATCAAAGTAAACAAATTAATACCCGTTAGTTTGGAGAAAAGGAAAAAATAATTATAAAACGAAATTAATGATGACAGAGAAAGAGTACCGCTGCGAGCTTATCTATTAAGCATATGCTAACTTTAGTTGCCGCTTAATCAAAGCTATCCTCACATAAAGCCAATCATTTAAATCATTCAAGAACTTGAAGTATGCGTATCTCCATGACTTGTTGAATATCAAAGTGCCACAAACGCCCCAAAATCCAGCAGCAAACCCAATCCCCATACTGATGTAAAATCCCAGTGTTATAAACTCATCCTTATCCTCTTCATTGCTCAAGTCAGTTGGCTCAATTTGATCAGCACACATCTTTTTAAGTGGAGGTCCACAGAGTAGAGGATTTTCAGCATAATCAAGGGGATCAAAGCTTTGGAGTTGAGTGCCTGTTGGTATTTTGCCAGACAAGTTGTTATATGACAAGTCCAAGAAACTAAGACGATCTATCCGAGCAAGGCTTGTCGGAATTCTTCCATCTATTTGGTTTCTTGACAAATCAAGAGAATCCAATAACTGCAAGTTTCCAATCTTTGGAGTTATTTGACCTGTTAACTGGTTTCTTGAAAGGTTTAAAGAAACCAACTCAACAAGATGAGTGATTTCACTTGGAATCTCCCCTGTTAATCTATTGCTTGAGAGATCAATTCTCTTCACAAGGGCCAAAGTGCTTTTGTATGTCTGCATTCTTCCTTTCCATATGAAGCTTGCATCATTCTCATAATTAATATAACTTCGGAAAAAATCATCCCTACGTGGATATCTAGTATAAGGATGTGTGCTGGATAGAATTGAATTTCCTTTTTGATCTAGAGTAGTCAAATTGTTGAGGCATTTGGGTATGCTTCCAGACATGTTGTTCATAGAGAAATCCATAATTTGAATGTGTGTTAGATGGCATAATTGTGAGGGCATGCTTCCATTGAAGTGATTAGTGGAAAGCACCAGGATAACCAAATTCTTGAAGCTCACACCTAACCATGTAGGTATTGGTCCTGATAATTTATTATCTCCCAGATCAATAACTTCTAAACTTGAGCAGTTCTTCAACGATGAAGGCAATTCTCCAACAAATCGGTTGCTTCTTAATTTCAAAGTTTGCATTTGAAATAAAGAGCCTATTGTCATGGGAATTTTTCCAGAAAAAGAGTTGTTACTCAAATCAAGCATGACTAGAGTCTCCAAATCGCTCCAGCAATCTGGAAGCTCTCCAGAAAAACTGTTGCTTGAAAGATTAAGATATATTAAACTCATATCTGTAGATCCGCATAGGAAAGAAAGCGACCCTGAAAAGTGATTATTAGAGAGATCCAGATGTGAGGCTTGTGCTCAAGTTGAGGGATACATTGGATCTAAACTAGTTGTGTAATCTTCACTGCCAAATCTTCAGATGTTCCTCTGATTAGGTTCTGTGAGAGATTAATAAAGTATGCGTGACGAAAATTTCTCCGAAACCAACTTGGAAGGATATCAGAAATTCCAGCATTCGAAATATCAAGCTGGGAAGACTTATTTTGAGTTTGAAGCCATTTTGGGAAAAGAGGACCGACCTTGCAGGACACCAAATTAATGTCACTCAACTGGAAGGGAGGAATCCAATCAGAATGGAAATTTAAAGCTAGTGAGGTAGAGGATAAATCTAAAGAGTTTAATTTGGAGAGTTTTGAGAAATGAGTTTCTGAAACCACCCCTTCCAAAGAGTTTGTGCTGAGATCCAGACTCACAAGAGAGCTCATGTTTCCAATGAAATCGGGAATGAAACCAGTTAGATTATTGATGGAGAGGTCAAGAGTAACAAGGCTTGTACTGTAGTTGGACAACCAAAGAAATATTGAAGAAGTGAGATGGTTGTCAGAGAGATCAACATTTGCAAGAGATGTAGAAGAATTTCTTTTGGAAAGAGTACTAGATAGAATTGGAGTAGGAGGAGGAGGAAGACTACAGTTCAGCAAGGTCAACTCCACTAGTTTAGGGAGCTTATTAAGTACTGCTTCTGGCCAAACCAAAACAGTACTGAGATTGGCTCCGCTTAGGTCCAAATGCGTTAAAGAAGAAAGAGCAGGGAGCCAATTGAGGTTTTCTGCTTGAAGCTGATTATCGCCGAGGTAGAGATGTTGCAATTGCGTGAGGTTTCCAAACGAACTTGGAATTTGACCAACCAAATTACAGAAACCGAGACTGAGGTATCTTAGATTGGTTAGAGAACCAATGAAATCAGGAATTTGGCTCTCATTGAAATCAATGGATGCAAGGTGCAAATATTGTAAATGCTGCAACTCAATCAGTTTAGGACTAATCATCTTACCTCGGAAATAATATTCAAAATTATCAGGTTGAATCATCTTACCAGGGAAAGAATGTGCAAGATCAAGTTGAATGACATGGCCAGTTTGGTTGCTACAATAGACTCCTTCCCATATGCAACAATCTTGATTTTGGGCTTCTGAACCCCAGGAAGAGAGATAATTAGGGCTCAAGTCACTGTGGGTTCGCTTAAAATCAACTCAGATTGGAGGAGGACAACGAGAGAAAAGTGGCGCGTTGATAGTTTTTGACGTTCTAGGGTTAGGGTTTAGTGTTAAAATAGTAGGCAAACATGATGGGTTAACAAACGGGTGGTTTGGCAGTAAACGGGTATTATAATTGAAGGTAAAAACTAATTATTTATAGGAAGTTAGAAAGGGTGGCTTGGCAGTAAACGGGTATTATAATTGAAGTTAAAAACTAATTATTTATATGAAGTTAGAAGTGTTATTGGTGTTATATAACTAAGGGAAAATTGTAGAGAGAATTGGGAAGTAGAGGAAGACAATAGAAATTGTTCAATCAACTTGTCTGTCTCATCTTGATAAGACCTCTTATTTATAGGCTTACAATGGTAAGAAGACATTAACAACTCATAAGTTACAAGCCCATAACTATGGTATTTAGTGTATAGGTTACATAGAATTAGAAAGGGTGAATGCTAAGAGGTATGGTGGTCATCCACCAACTCATGCATTTACAACACTCCCCCTTGGATGTCCACCATACAATTGACATAGTTGCCTCATTAAAAACCTTGCTAGGAAAACCCAGTGGGACAAAACCTAAGCAAAGGGAAAAAGAGTGCAACATTCTTTTGGATCATTGATATGGTGTTGGACGTGCTTATGCTGCCTCATTAAAACCTTGATAGGAAAAACCCAGTGGGACAAAAACCTAGTCCAAGGGAAAAGAGTACAGCGCACATATGTCCTATATGTATAAAATTGTTGAATCCTCCCCCTGATGAATTACTCCCCCTGATGAGGACAAACTTGAATTATTTGAAGATACAACACAAATGATATTGATATCTCATTTTCCTCTGACAAAGCAAGCTTTGGTAATGCTTTGTGTAAAAACTTCTTCAATATCATCACTGGAGGATGTATGTGTGTCATTCCTTTGAATCCCTGTTGAGGTTAGAGTAATACCAAAAATATCTAGACTATTTTCACAAATCCTTTCACATTAACAATTCTTAAAATAACATCATATTCTATAATATCACAATAATATAAGCAAACTCATACGTTACCGTTACGAGGACAAGAGTATAAAATTGCATGATGTAATAAGCTATTCATATAAATTTTTGTATACTATACTAGCATGTCATAGGCTCTTCAAGAGACCTAAATATTCTGATAACTTCTTTAAAAATCTGAATATGTTGCAACGATATTGAACTTGATCTTGAACTCATAATTTAATCAAAGTACTCACTGAGGCAATTAGATCACTTTCATTTCATGATATTTGAGTATAGACATTGAGCTTCAGGCTCCTTAACTTCTTAGAGATTTTCTTTCAATAATTTATATAATGTATGACGTTTTACATCTCTCAGAATTTATTCCTATGTATTCTTCAAAACATCGCTTCTGGCAATACGCTTAACTTCATAATCTTTTTAGATTTTCCATCTCAAATTCCTTTATCAAATCAAGGGAAGCCTTTGTAAACTCTTCAAAAGTTCTAACAAAATTCTTCATATATATACTGCAATGATGGTAAACTCATTTCCAAATTATTTATATATCCTTTTTGTAATAGATATTCATTGAGACGATTATACCATATTCTTCCACAATACTTTAATCCACACAATGATCATTACAAGCCATCATATTTTAAATCATTTGCTTCAGGCATTCTGAATCCTTCAGGAATTTTTATACACATGATCATTTTTCATAAAAATGCGTAACATAGTTGCATATGTTTACCATCATAATCCCATGTCTTTATTGGGAAACATTGTGCCATATCATCAAGTGATTTATTTCACTTCATCTCAAACACCAATTTGTAACATATACATTTTTATATCCTTTTGGTGTTTTAACTATAGGTTCAATCATTGCACTTTTTCCAGAAATATTCAACTTTACTGGACTGCCTCTTCCAGTTGGCCAATCTTTATTTACATTTGTTGACAATTAGAACAAGTGGTGCAATATCATCATGTATAGCCCTTGATAACTTTAGTACGTACTATAAACCAATATATCATCAATTCATGATCCCACGATTCTCATGTGCATGCGCATGCATAATTTATAAGCATCTCATTGCTTTCATTATTTCTGGTACCAGTGCCACTTCAGAGGCTTTCATTGTCACTTCATGGACAAATATCTCTTCTAAGATGTATAATTTATGGAATGTGGATCATAACCTCTTCTAGAGTGTTATTTTGAGTAGGGCTTAAACTTTGCAATTAATCTCCTCTTCTGGGGAATTAAGTCTTTGGAACCTATAGATCTGTTATGCTTCAGGCATCTAACAACTTTTATGGGGAGTTCAATTTTTGCAATCTATAAATCTGTCATGCTTCAGGCATGCAACAAATTGGTTATTAGTAGTCACTAACTTTGTGTCTATATTTGCTTATGGTCATTTGACTTACAATCCTTTTTGTGTTTGAATATGCTTCTGGCATTTATCTTTTATACCAATTCGTTTGATGAGACAATAATAAATGTATTCCATAATCATTCACGTTGTTCTTTTGTTCTTTCAGGAACAACCAATTCTCCCCCTAACGACGAGAATTTTGGTCTCATCAAAATAATACAAAGAATGTCATAAGTATTGTCCTTCGGGGACCTTATTTCATGTCATAAGTATTGTCCTTTAAGAACCTTAATGCATTCGTCGTGCATCATATTAATATTGACATGTTAATGGGTTGTCCTTCTGGGACTTTAATCTATCCAGTGTATTATCAATGTATTCAACTTGCAATCTTCACAATTTGCATTGTATTTAATCATTTAGAAATAGATACATATCAGGATGATTCAAGCCTTTCCTCTAGAATGGTCTTTTGTATATAATCCAAGTCATTCTTCTAGAATGATATTTTGTACATAATGCAAGTCGTTCTTCTGGAACACTCTTTTTGTACATAAAACATGTCGTTCTTATGGAACGATTTCTTGCATGCCATTCTTCCGGAATGGTCTTATCTTCTCATTTTGTGCTTTGAACTACAGGTTCAAATTAAATATAAAAATAATTAAAATTAAGAACCAAGGAACTTGAAAGTTCCAATTAGAATTTGGTTACAATATTTTGATTCCATTGTGGAAAACATGATAAAGATAAAAGAAACAACGTTTGATTTTGAACTTCAAGTTCAATTTACATCTTATATATGTTATACCAGAACTGCAGGTTCTTGACAGGATATGAACTAAAGATTCATATTAATATTAATCTCAATAAAAATGATGAACTTTGGATATATATTAACATATATCTGGAACTGCAGGTTCGAGTACATATATCAAATTTAAAAAGAATATTTGGTTTTGAACTTCAGGTCCAAATTTGTATTAATATGATATTTTTCAAGGTAATAAAATAAAACGATAATAATATATAAAAAAATATAGAAAATCTGAAATCCAAACAATGTTGAAACTTCAAGTTCTTAACATGATTTATATTTTTCAACCCATATTCATAATACATATGCACTTGTTGAAATATCAATTTGGAGGTTAACACAATTAGAACTTCAGGTTCTAGAATTTACCTATTTTAATGCACATGTGGCCGAAACTTATAGTTTGGATTAGACTTAATAAGAACTTCGGGTCCTAAGATATTTGAACTTCGGGTCATATGAAGAACTTCACGTCCTTAAATATAAATTATTGAAATGAAAACAAATAACTGAATATAACAATAAAATAAAATAAATTGTTGGAACTTCTGGTTCCAAGTTAGGGAAAAATCAAAGAACTCCAAGTCTTGATTTACTTTCTGAGAATTGCAGAACTCCAAGTCCTTATATAGATATTATATGGATTGAGAACTAAGAGACTTCGGGTCTTTATTTAATTATATAAGAATAATTTAGGGACTTCAGGTCCTTGCATAAAATAAAAATGAAACCAAAGAAAAGAACCAAGTAAAAGTAAAATACAACAACAACAAAATAAATTGTTGAAACTTCTGGTTCCAATGAAAAAAGAATCAAAGAGCTTCAGGTCCTCATTTGTCTTTTATGAATTGGGGGACTTCAAGTCCACAAATATTTATATTATAAGGATTGCCTTTTAAGAACTGGTCCTTACATATAAAATATTGACAAAAATAAAATACAACAACCAAAGTAAGACAATAATTAAATTGCCGTAAAATAAATAGTTGAAACTTCTGGTTTCAATAAAAGTGATTGAAGAACTTCTCGTCTTTTATGCCTTTTGAGAAAAATGAGGAACTTCAAGTCCACAAATAGTTATTTTACAAGTATTGATATGGGAGATCTTCTTGTCCCAATTCATTGAAAATGAATTTAGGAATATGTAAACCTTAATTGACTATAAATATAATATAGTATGCACCAATAATTTCCTCATATCACTTAGAACTTTTGGTTCTATAATTATCACATTTGTTCAATATTTAAACTTCATGTTTAAATTATTATGATATGGACTTCGGGTTCCAATATCTGAATTAACGAAATCCCTTTTTCATTCAGGTACATGGTGCTAAAGTTGTTCACAATAAATTGAACACATTACTGTACAGTGGGATTTACAACTCAAACGAGACTACAAACAGCTTATGAGTGTCTTCAAATTTATAAACCATAACAATGAGATAACCAACTAATATTTGGTATTGATCAACGTGGTTCACGTTAACATTTAATCACCTTTTCACTTTGTGAACCATAAAATTATATATGTACATACACATATATAAAAGGATTTTCTTGCCTTTTTAGATGTATAGAAATTGTAGCTTCTGGCTCATTCCTTTACATGTATAGAATTTAGGATTTTCAAGTCCTTCATTAAATATATTGAGGATCAAGATCTTCGGGTCTTAATTCCCCCCCCTTTTTTTTTCAGCTCCATCAAAATACACATAGAGTGTAACCTATATTATCTTTTCGTTTCGTATAAATGGGCATTGATTGCTTCTGGCAATTATGATTTCAGTTATATATATAAAATAACCATAAGTATCAATATTATATTACTATTGTAAAACGAATTTAACTAATAACCCAACATAAATAAAATAAAATAAAATGAGTAAAGTGGTATAAATGAGGAATAAAATAAATAAATTAAAGACTATGAAATTCCAAGATAATATAATATTAATATGGATTCAATATGTAGATAATACTACAAGTTTAAGAATTCGATTTCCAACCAATTCAAGTTCATATATAGTATTAAGATCCATGAAAAACTATGAACTTCAGGTTCATATCAACATATATATATATATATATATATATATATATATATATATATATATATATATATATTCGAAACTTTAGGTTCGAATACGTAGATCTAAATAAATTGAATTAATAGTTGTGCTTTGAACTTCATACTCAAATCGATGTATATGCATTCGAAACTTCTGGTTCGGGTTCTTGACATATGTAGACCTCATGGGATTCTGATTTTGATTAATACAAAATCAAGGAGTTTCATGTCCTTATGTGCTCTTTAAATTCACGGGACTTCACAACCTTAATTATTTGGAACCAAAGAACTTCAGGTTTTGATTTAATCAAAAGGACTCTAGGTCCTAATGTAGTTATATGATGAGGATCGAGGAACTTCGGGCCCTGATCTTTTGTATAATACAAACTCATTATAATAATTAAGATCATACTTAAGATCAAATAAACAAACAAAAAAAAAAAACATGGCATTATATTCATGTGTAATAAGAATAAGGATTTTTTTTTCTTAAACGAGCATGATGAAGTCTGATGGTGAGTACAAAGAAACTGTATACCATGTGATAACTCTAGCTCATATAAAAAGAAAGAAAATTCAGAGAAAGAATACATACCAAGAGCAATGTCGTGCTGATAACGTGTTATATAACTAAGGGAAAATTGTAGAGAGAATTGGGAAGTAGAGGAAGACAATAGAAATTGTTCAATCAACTTGTCTGTCTCATCTTGATAAGACCTCTTATTTATAGGCTTACAATGGTAAGAAGACATTAACAACTCATAAGTTACAAGCCCATAACTATGGTATTTAGTGTATAGGTTACATAGAATTAGAAAGGGTGAATGCTAAGAGGTATGATGGTCATCCACCAACTCATGCATTTACAACAATTGGATTGTTATTAGGTCGATTTGAGATTAAGTTAGAAAAGAAATACAAATAATTGTTTATTGTATGCGTGCGTGTCACTTTATAGGAAGTTAAAGTGTTATTGGATTGTTATTATGGTGAGTCCATGCTTTCATGAACCTACTGGTAGTTTAGGCATTAAACTTTTATTTTGACAGAATTAAATCATATTATTGTGTGGATGATGCAGTTTGGTTTTCAAATGGGATTGTTTGTATATGAGGCATGGGTGAATTCGAATTCAGCAAGGACTTCATCTCATGGGGACGAACTCAGGATTTCAAAATGGCATGGGCTAAATTTACCTTACGTACTAACCTACAGAAAACTCGACGGTACGATTGATAATTCATAAGTCTCAATTGTAAATCCATAATTGATACTTCATAAACCTTAAATCTCCAAAATTTCAACATCAACAAATTTAGAGAAGAAAATTAAAGAAGATGAAGAATTGAAGATTACCTCCTTTAATTAAGTCTTCAAGAATGACATGGGTGATGGCTTTGGCAGGCAAAGAGAGAATGAATGTTTTTTGCATAAGTGTCCCGTGTGGGAAAACAATTTTTAAAAAAGTCATGTTTGTTGAATATCTAAGCTGTTAACTTCAGAGAGACGGGCCAGTGGCCCACTACTAACAACACCAATATTGTCCCCAACTTAACTACCTACAAAGCCCAGTAGGTGTGAGGTTTTATCACAAAAGGCCTCGGTGTTATTAGTAGTAGAACCATTCATTATATTTTGTATTTTATTTAGTCAAGTTTCCGATGTGGGACTCATATTATTCAGCAGGCCCCCTCACGTGGAACTACCACATAGTAGGCCACACGTGGAATTAAGTCCACATCAAAGTCAAACATTCAAGCCCAACACGGGATCACCATGTACTGGGATAGGGTAAATATTCAAGTCTAACATGTGAATACCACATATTGGGTAAGGGGTAAGGATAAAGGCCCAGTAATTCAGGTCCAATCAGCCAACCCTCTGATACCATGTTAAAATATAAAACCTAATATGAGAATATTTTCTGTATATTCCTCTCCTTGTAGGAGGTCATATTTATAATATAATGAAGCCTTAGTGGCCAAGTAAATAATAAATTCTTATTTCTATTTACAGTAGGAAATCAGGAATTAAAGTAAATCAAATATAATTATAATGGGAATTCTTGGTGTGTGAGGAAAGAAAGTTAATGGTCTACAAGTCACGCCAACACTTCCCCTCACATTAGTGCATAGATGTCGCCAATGCCCAACTCGTCCAGTGAATTGTGGAACGCCCTACTGCCTTCTGTTTCTTGCTTCTCAAAGTAACCAAATTACCTCCCACAAATGTGAAGTAATAGGATGTGGATTTCCTATCCGTTATACTTCCTGTCCAATCTGCATCTGTGTAACCATCAATATCCAGATGACCATGTTTTGAGAACATAAGTCCTTTTCCGGGTACAGACTTCAAATATCTAAGTATCCGAAGAACTACATTCATGTGGTCTTCCCTCAGAGAATGCATAAATTCACTGACGACGCTCACCGCATATGCAATGTCTGGCCGAGTATGAGACAAATAGATCAATCTTCCCACTAACCTTTGGTATCTTTCTTTGTTAGTTGAAACTTGATCCGGGTATTCTCCAAGATGATGATTCTGAGCAGTAGAGTGTCTACAAGTTTGCAATCTAGCATTCCTGTGTCTGTCAACAAGTCCAAGACATATTTCCTTTGAGAGAGAAATATGCCTTGTTGTGATTGGGCCACCTCAATCCCCAAGAAATATTTGAGTCCACCTAGATTCTTCATCTCAAATTTAGTAGCCAAATAGTCTTGTAGCTGAGATATTTCCTGTTTATCATTCCCAGTAATAATTATGTCGTCAACATAGATTATTAAAGCTATTACCTTCCCTTTTTGATGTTTCAAGAACAGAGTATGATTTAAGTTATTTTGTCTGAAACCATTGTTCTTCATTGCCATGGTGAACTGCCCAAACCATGCACATGGTGAACTGCCCAAACCATGCACATGGTGACTGTTTCAGTCCATACAACGCCTTTCGTAATTTGCATACTGTTATAGTCTGAGTAGTATTATATCAAGGAGGAATGTCTATATACACCTCATCCGTGAGTTCTCCATGTAGGAAAACATTCTTTACATCAAACTGGTGTAGTGGTCAGTCCAAATTAGTTGCGATGGATAGTAAAACTCCAACCGTGTTCAATTTTACAACTGGTGGAAAAGTTTCTTCATAATCTACACCATAAGTCTGTGTGTACCCTTTCACCACAAGTCTTGCCTTGTATCGCTTGATAGATCCATGTTAAGCTCATAATTTCATACATATACATGCCCAAATTTACTTACTTCTTTTGCTTAGTTTCTTATAATTTTGAGTTATTTGCCTCCCTTTGTGTGTTTTGTAGGCCAAAAGAGCAAGAGAGCATAATTCATGCAATTCAAGCATGTTAAGGCCTAATTTGGATGAAGGGAAGAAGAGCTTAAAGACAAACTCATTTTGGCTACAGCCCCCTGCCAGTCCAGTTCCGTAGGTCATATTGCAAGCTTTGTTTCAGCAACCTACATAGCTCGGATGAGGCAACATTCTTCATGAAAGTTGTTCCAATGGGTGTATACTATAACATATCCAAAATTCAGCCCCATTGAATAAATATGGAGTCTGTTACCTAGCAAACACAGACCCATGCTCAGGATGGATTTTTGTCAGTGAGCAAAACGAGTTAACAATTTGTTTTGGCCTTAACTTCTTCATCCGAGCTTGGATTGGGCCAATACTTGTGTGGTTGGATCAGACACATTCTGAACTTCAATTTGGAGTGCTTAAAGTCGTCATTTGCTTAAGAGAAGCCCAATTTGTAAGCCCTTGAATTTGCTGGTCATGCTAACCTCAGGATGAGCTGGTTGGAAGCTTGGTCATGGTGACATGAAGATGAGCTAGGGCTGCTGGTGGGATTTATTGGTGAAGTGCATCAACCAATTCAGATTTTCTAATACAAGTGCATCAACCAATTCATATTTTCTAATACAAGTGTTGTATGCATTAGCCATATCAAATTCAGATTTTCACTTCCCCTAGGCCTATAAATAGGGATGTTCTCTAAGCTTGTAAACACACCCCAAGGGGGGGAGCTCTCAAACACTTCTCTAGAGCTCCCTTCCCTTCTCTCCCTCAAATTCTCTTGGCTCACCATGACCAAGCTTCCAACCAGCTCATCCTGAGGTCAGCATGACCAGCAACTTCAAGGGCTTACAACTTGGGCTTCTCTTAAGCAAATGACGACTTTAAGATGTCCATTGTGAAGTTCAGAATGTGTCTGATCCAACCACACAAGTATTGGCCCAATCCAAGCTCGGATGAAGAAGATAAGTCCGAAATGAAATTCTAACTCAGTTTGCTCGCTGACAAATATCCATCCTGAGCATGGATATGTGTTTGCTAGGTGACGGACTCCAGATTTATCCAATGGGGCTGAATTTTGGATATGTTATAGTACACACCCATTGGAACAACTTTCATGAAGCATTTGGCCTCATCCGAGCTGTGTAGGTTGCTGAAACAGATCTTGCAATGTGACCCACGAAACTGGACTGGCAAGAGGCTGTAGGAAAAATGAGTTTGTCTTTAAGCTCTTCTTCCATTCATCCAAATTAGGCCTTAACATGCTTGAATTGCATGAATTATGCTCTCTTGCTCTATTGGCCTACAAAACACACAAAGGGAGGGAAATAACTTAGAATTATAGGAACTAAGCAAAAGAAGTAAGTAAATTGGGCATGTATATGTATGAAATTATGAGCTTAACACACCCCCAAACTTAGATTTTGCTAGTCCTCGAGCAAAACAAAAGAGAAACAAAGATAAAAACAAAACAAGAAGTTAACTAGACCACTTTCGTAGGTAACTCGATTGCATTGAGCGTATGCAACAAGCCTTTAAACCTCTAGGCATCCCTAGTAGGAGGAGTTGTGTCTCCTGAGGGTTTAACAGATACGATACCCACAAACGGTTTTCTAACTCTACAAAACAAAATGGTTAGAAAAACAACTTTGAAATCAACTAATGAAAATGAAAGAAAGTTTTAGTCATACCTCCAACACCATAGAGTTGCCAAGATAGGTCATCAATCAGTGTGTACAAGTGGAAGCTATAGCTCAAAGGCACACAGTTTCAAAGCAAGCACACTCAAACCTTGAATAGAGAACATGCTTCGACTCTAATTCTCACAGATAACACTCAATCACTCAGAACCTATGTTTTAATTTTCTCAAGAAAGCATAAGTGAGTGTATGAAATAGAAGCACAAATTTGGTTAGATCTCATGAAAGGAATTAAATACTAAGAATAGAGATACACACATACTTACCAGCACCCATGAATACATCCTCAAAGATCAGCTAGGTCTTTCACAATGTTGTAATGAAAGGCTAAGGTTTAGGGGAAATGGAAGAAT
The DNA here is from genome assembly GCF_965620075.1 of Prunus avium. Lineage (NCBI taxonomy): Eukaryota > Viridiplantae > Streptophyta > Magnoliopsida > Rosales > Rosaceae > Prunus > Prunus avium. The sequence goes on along the minus strand of NC_142285.1, from coordinate 22,740,660 downwards.
TGGAAGGAAAAAAAAATAACTTAAGAACATACCAAGGTTGCATGCTTCATTAATCTGCAAGGCATCATTGATTTAGATTGGCAGGCAGCAAACTTCATGGTTTCACCTGGCATGGACTTTATTTTTCACACTTAGATCAAATCGAAACACTTTCATCTTCGTTGATTTGATCTGCATCTTCATTAACTTCATTGCATAGATTCACATCATCTTTCATTTAGGCACATGGCAGCAACTTCCTTGCTTCAAACTTTATCTTGGCACACCTTGGTATATTTCTAAGCTATAGGGTATGGCTACAATAGGTCAAGTATCTCAGATTGAGATACAAAGGTAGGGAAATGATGAGGGTGATAGAAGAAAAAGGCTTTAAGTGTTTGGCTTCAAGAGGGCTAATGGAACACACATATGGGTAGGGTGAAAAGAAAGCACATAGAATGGTTATGCACACATAGCCTAGCATCACTTCAATGAGTTCATTCATGAATGAGAGCAAGCACATGATATCTGCAAAAGAGAATCATCCTTAGTTATTCAATCAAAATGGAATAATGAGATCATTTAGAGTGAAATGAAGAAAATAAATTGGGATGAGAAATAGAAACACTTTAAACCCTCTCAAGAAAGCAATTAGGCTCAATATAGCTCACTAGGGTATTCTCCTTCGAGAATTTGAGCATGGTACTTTAGCCACCAGAATTCTAAGAGCCAAAGCTTTGTGAAGTGCAAAATTCTAATATGAAACCTCAATGGCAGCTCCATAGCATCGATTGTAAAAAAAAAAATTTAGTGACAAATGAACGAAAATTGAAAACACAAATGAATGAAATTTGAAAACCTTCCCCCCAGACCTGAATTGAACATTGTCCTCAATGTTAAAGCAAAGTAAAGAAGATTGAGAACAAGTAAATGATAAAGGGAAAAGTTAAGAAAAAGGTTTAGAGAAAAAAAAAAAATAATAATAATAAAAAAAAAAATAAAAATAATAAAATATACAAGCAACTCACGGATGACCAGTTAAGGGCCTCAGAAAACACAGCCAGGGGATCCGGGAAGGTTGGAGGGGTCACAATGGTCCCGCTTAAAACCCAAACTTCTTAGACACCAAAGGTGTCGCCTAAAGAACTCCTAGACACTGTTTTGACGGAGGTGCTCACTGGGGTTACCAAAAGTTAGCTCATATGAAAAAAAAAAAAATCTTCTTCTTTTTTTTTTTTTTAAATTTAATTTAATTTAATTATTATTATTATTATTATTTTATTATTTTTAAATTTTATTTATTTATTTAAAGAAACAGAAACTTAAAATGACTAAAATAAAAACAAAACAAGTAAAGAGAAAGGATAGAAATGCTCCCCCTTGATGCGATTAGGTCGATTGCTACCAAGCATCTTCTTCTTGAACACATGGGTTGCCTCCCAAGAAGCGCCTTAGTTACTGTCTTGGCAAGACATTGTGCAATCAGCTAAGTTGATGGTACGAAGGGAAGTTGATCTACCACATGGCCAGTTTGGATGCCAGCTGAAACTCCCTCATAGAATGGCTTTAAACGTTGTCCATTTACTTTGAAAGTCGAGCCATCTTTAGGGTTTTGAATCTCCACAGCTCCATAGGGAGAAACATTGACCACGGTGAATGGGCCTTGCCATCTAGACTTCAATTTTCCTGGAAAGAGACGCAAACGTGAGTTAAACAAAAGAACTGACATACCTTTGGAGAACTCTTTCCGTTGAATGTTTCTGTCATGGTAACTCTTGGTTCGTTCTTTGTAAAGCTTTGCATTCTCATAAGACTCATGTCTAATTTCTTCCAATTCATTGAGCTGAAACTTTCTTGCATGGCCTGCCTTGTCTAGATCAAAATTTAACTTCTTGATGGCCCAAAAAGCATTGTGTTCAAGCTCCATTGGCAGGTGACAAGCTTTCCCAAACACAAGACGATAAGGGCTCATTCCAATGGGAGTCTTATATGCAGTCCTATAAGCCCATAATGAATCATTGAGCTTAGCTGCCCAATCTTTCCTTGTATTGTTCACCACCTTCTCCAGGATGTGCTTAATTTCTCTATTGCTTATTTCCACTTGACCAGAAGTTTGCGGATGATATGGTGTAGAGACTCGATGTGTGATGTTGTACTTCTTCATGAGTGCTTCGAATGGCTTGTTACAGAAGTGGCTGCCTCCATCACTAATGACAGCCCTTGGAGTACCAAACCTTGTGAAAATATTATCCTTCAAGAACTTCAGCACCACCTTATAATCATTGGTTTTGGTGGCTATGGCTTCCACCCATTTAGACACATAATCAACAGCAACAAGTATGTAAGTATAACCAAAGGAAGATGGGAATGGTCCCATGAAATCAATACCCCACACATCGAAGAGCTCCACAACAAGTATGTTATTCAATGGCATTTCATTCCTGCGACTTATGTTCCCCATCCTTTGGCACCTATCACACTTAACACAAAAATTAAACGCATCTTTGAATAGAGTGGGCCAAAAGAAACCAGATTGCAGAATTTTAAGTGCTGTTTTCTTAGCTCCAAAGTGACCTCCACAAGCCAATTCGTGGCTATGCCTAAGTATGCTTTCTTGCTCTTCTTCTGGAACACATCTTCTGATGAGTTGATCCGGGCAATGCTTGAATAAGAAAGGTTCATCCCAGACATAATGTTTCACCATGGAAAAGAACTTCTTCTTATCCTGAGAAGTTAGATCATTTCTAAGAACACCACAAGCAAGATAATTAACAAAATCAGCATACCATGGCTCTTTGACTTGGGAAGCATATAGTTGTTCATCAGGGAAAGTCTCATTCAAGGGTAGCACAACTCCTCCTTTTTCTTCAACCACAATTCTGCTCAAATGATCAGCTACCACATTCTCACATCCCTTCTTATCTCGAATCTCCAAATCGAATTCTTGCAGCAAGAGAATCCATCTAATCAAGCGTGGTTTGGCATCCTTCTTAGTGAGCAAGTATCTAAGGGCTGCATGGTCAGAATAAACAATTACTTTAGAACCAACAAGGTAAGAACGAAATTTTTCTAAAGCAAAAACCACAGCAAGCAACTCCTTCTCTGTTGTGGAGTAGTTGATTTGAGCATCATTCAAGGTCCGGCTAGCATAATGAATCACATGGGGCAGCTTGTTCTTCTTTTGACCTAAAACTGCACCAATAGAAAAGTCAGAGGCATCACACATTATTTCAAATGGTAAAGACCAATCCGGAGCTATGATAATAGGGGCTGAAGTTAGCTCCCTCTTCAAGGTAGAAAAAGCTTCCATGCAAGCTTCATTAAACTCAAAAACAGCATCCTTAGCAAGGAGATTACACAATGGCCTTGTAATGCTTTAGAAATTTTTGATGAACCTTCTATAGAATCCAGCATGACCTAAAAAGCTTCTAATTCCTTTAACAGAGGTAGGGGGTGGAAGATTTGAGATGAGGTCGATCTTGGCTTTATCCACTTTGATTCCCTTGCTTGAAATCACATGGCCTAGTACAATGCCTTGTCTCACCATGAAGTGACACTTCTCCCAATTCAAAATCAGATTTGTTTCCTGGCATCTTTTAAGCACTAGAGACAAGTGGTGAAGACAATTATCAAAAGAGGAACCAAAAACTGAAAAATCATCCATAAATACCTCAATGAATCGTTCCACCATATCTGAAAAGATTGACATCATGCATCTTTGGAAAGTTGCTGGGGCATTGCACAAACCGAATGGCATCCTTCTATAAGCAAACGTACCAAATGGGCATGTGAATGTGGTTTTCTCTTGGTCTTCGGGAGCAATGGGAATTTGATTATAACCTGAAAAACCATCAAGAAAACAATAGTAAGCATGGCCAGATAAACGTTCAAGCATTTGATCAATAAAAGGCAAGGGGAAATGATCTTTTCTAGTGGATGTGTTCAACTTCCTGTAATCAATGCAAACTCTCCAACCAGTGACAGTTATTGTAGGAACTAGCTCATTCTTCTCATTCTTCACAACGGTGATTCCGGACTTCTTTGGAACAACTTGCACAGGGCTCACCCACTTAGAATCTGAAATTGGGTAGATGATTCATACATCGAGTAGCTTTAAAACTTCAGCTCTAACCACCTCTTTCATGTTGGGATTTAGCCTCCTTTGGGCATCACGAGATGGTTTGCTGTCTTCTTCCATTAAAATCCGGTGCATGCACATGCTTGGACTAATTCCTTTGATGTCTGCTATGGTCCACCCAATGGCTGTTTTATGCTCTTTTAGAACTTTAATTAAGCTCTCTTCTTCATGTGAGGAGAGACCTGCAGCAATTATAATAGGGAGAGTTTCGTTAGCACCCAAATATGTATATTTAAGATTATTGGGAAGAGGTTTAAGTTCTAGCTTTGGTGGGATGACAATGGATGGCTCCAATTTCGTGGATGATGGTCCAAGAGGCTCGATTGGTGGCCTAAAGGATGGTGGGTATGGCAGAAACACTTCTAAGGCAGCCACCACTTCTTGGAACTCCGGTTCACAAAGATCTTCCTCTTCTTGTGTTAAGACAGCTTCTAGAGCATCATTAGACTTTCTCTGCAAAATTATGGAAGAAACCTCATGATCCACAACATCAATTGAAAAGCAAGAATCAAGAGAGATAGAAGGTTGAGATAGAGCATTAAGCATTTTAAATTCTTGAAACTCCAAACTTATAAACCCAGAATATTCATGTTAGGTTACATCGAAGCCCTAGTTATGGATTTAGCTACTCATAATGGAAAAGAGACTTGAACAGAAATGAGAAAACATAATGAATGCAATAAGAGTAGAAAAACCCTTTTTCTGAAGTTCTTGTGGTGTCCAAGGCTTCTCCAAGTGCTTCTCCACTTCTAATGCTTCTCCAAGAGCTTCCCCACTTCTAGAAAGATGTATGAAGGATATGGAGGTGATTTGGGATGAGTTTGAGTGAGTGGTGATGGCTAAGGAAGATGAAATTCGTAGGGAAATGGAAGAGAAGTTTGCTGGAGTTGTTTTGGAGATTGTTGGAGTGTTTGGGATTGTGAGAGTGTTTGAGGATGGTTGGAGTGAATTGTGGGGTTGTGAATCCCAGGATTTGTTGTGAGCTGGTTGGAAGCTTGGTCATGGTGAGCTAGGCATGAGCTATTGTAGCTGGTTGGAAGCGAAGGTTTTCAATTTCAATTTTCTTATCCATTTGTGTTTTCAATTTTCGTTCTCTTGTCACTAATTTATTTATTTATTTATTTATTTATTTTTCATACAATCAATGCTATGGAGCTGCTATTTGAGGTTTTCATATCAGAATTTTGCACTTCACAAAGCTTTTGCTCTTAGAATTCTAGTGGCTAAAGTACCATGCTCAAATTCTTGAAGGAAAATAGTGGAGACTACCCTAGTGAGCTATATCGAGCCTAATTGCTTTCTTGAGAGGGTTTAAAGTGTTCTATTTCTCATCCATACTTATTTTCTTCAATTCACTCTAATTGATCTCATCATTTCATTTTGATTGAATACTAAGGATGATTCTCTTTTGCAGATATCATGTGCTTGCTCTCATTCATGAATGAACTCATTGAAGTGATGCTAGGCTATGTGTGTATAACCATTCTATGTGCTTTCTTTTCACCCTACCCATATGTGTGTTCCATTAGCCCTCTTGAAGCCAAACACTTAAAGCCTTTTTCTTCTATCACCCTCATCATTTCCCTACCTTTGTATCTCAATCTGAGATACTTGACCTATTGTAGCCATACCCTATAGCTTAGAAATATACCAAGGTGTGCCAAGATAAAGTTTGAAGCAAGGAAGTTGCTGCCATGTGCCTAAATGAAAGATGGTGTGAATCTGTGCAATGAAGTTAATGAAGATGCAGATCAAATCAACGAAGATGAAAGTGTTTTGATTTGATCTAAGTGTAAAAAAATAAATAAATAAATAAATAAATAAAGTCTATGCCAGGTGGTACCATGAAGTTTGCAGCCATGCCATTATAAGTCAATGATACCTTGCAGATCAATGAAGAATGCAACCTTGGTATGTTCTTAAGTTACTTGTTTTTCCTTCCAATTCTTCCATTTCCCCTAACCTTACCTTTCATTACAACCTTGTGAAAGACCTAGCTGATCTTTGAGGATGTATTCATGGGTGCTGGTAAGTATGTGTGTATCTCTATTCTTAGTATTTGATTCCCTTCATGAGATCTAACCAAATATTGTGCTTCTATTTCATATACTCACTTATGCTTTCTTGAGAGAATTAAACCATAGGTTCTGAGTAATTGAGTGTTATCTGTGAGAATTAGAGTCGAAGCATGTTCTCTATTCAAGGTTTGAGTGTGCTTGCTTTGAAACCGTGTGCCTTTGAGCTATAGCTTCCACTTGTACACACTGATTGATCACCTATCTTGGCAACTCTATGGTGTTGGAGGTATAACTAAAGTTTTCTTTCATTTTCATTAGTTGATTTCAAAGTTAATTTTTCTAACCACTTTGTTTTGAAGACTCAGTAAAACGTTTGTGGGTATCGTATCTGTTAAACCCTCAGGAGACACAACTCCTCCTACTAGGGATGCCTAGAGGTTTAAAGGCTTGTTACATTCGCTCAATGCAATCGAGTTACCTACGAAAGTGGTCTAGTTAACTTCTTGTTTTGGTTTTATCTTTGTTTTTCTTTTGTTTTGCTCGAGGACTAGCAAAATCTAAGTTTGGGGGTGTGTTAAGCTCATAATTTCATACATATACATGCCCAAATTTACTTACTTCTTTTGCTTAGTTTCTTATAATTTTGAGTTATTTGCCTCCCTTTGTGTGTTTTGTAGGCCAAAAGAGCAAGAGAGCATAATTCATGCAATTCAAGCATGTTAAGGCCTAATTTGGATGAAGGGAAGAAGAGCTTAAAGACAAACTCATTTTGGCTACAGCCCCCTGCCAGTCCAGTTCCGTAGGTCATATTGCAAGCTTTGTTTCAGCAACCTACATAGCTCGGATGAGGCAACATTCTTCATGAAAGTTGTTCCAATGGGTGTATACTATAACATATCCAAAATTCAGCCCCATTGAATAAAGATGGAGTCTGTTACCTAGCAAACACAGACCCATGCTCAGGATGGATTTTTGTCAGTGAGCAAAACGAGTTAACAATTTGTTTTGGCCTTAACTTCTTCATCCGAGCTTGGATTGGGCCAATACTTGTGTGGTTGGATCAGACACATTCTGAACTTCAATTTGGAGTGCTTAAAGTCGTCATTTGCTTAAGAGAAGCCCAATTTGTAAGCCCTTGAATTTGCTGGTCATGCTGACCTCAGGATGAGCTGGTTGGAAGCTTGGTCATGGTGACATGAAGATGAGCTAGGGCTGCTGGTGGGATTTATTGGTGAAGTGCATCAACCAATTCAGATTTTCTAATACAAGTGCATCAACTAATTCATATTTTCTAATACAAGTGTTGTATGCATTAGCCATATCAAATTCAGATTTTCACTTCCCCTAGGCCTATAAATAGGGATGTTCTCTAAGCTTGTAAACACGCCCCAAGGGGGGGAGCTCTCAAACACTTCTCTAGAGCTCCCCTCCCTTCTCTCCCTCAAATTCTCTTAATTTTGCTTTCTAGTTCTCAATTCTAGCTTTCCTTTTGCTTCTTAGTTGTAGTTTATTTTTCTTTGTAATGTAAATTCTTTTCTTAAATTTTCAAGTTGAATTAGTTTCCAAGTTTCAATTATGGTTTTTGTTCTTATTCATTATGCTTATAAGTTAATATGCTAGTTTGAATGATTGATCACCATTTAGGCTTGCATGTTAGCTATCTTGGTTTGAATTAAGAGTATATGATCGGTTCATAATTGTATATCATTTTGTACCCTTCTAGCTTATGATTTGGTTATGTTTTTGAGTTAAACTTGTGCTTTTAATCCTTTTTGTGTTTATCTTTCAGTTCATTGAGCTTTAGGTAATAATGATGGCTTTAGAGAGCATAATTCATGCAATTCAAGCATGTTAAGGCCTAATTTGGATGAATGGATGAAGAGCTTAAAGACAAACTCATTTTGGCTACAGCCCCCTGCCAGTCCAGTTCCGTAGGTCATATTGCAAGCTTTGTTTCAATAACCTACATAGCTCGAATGAGGCCACATTCTTCATGAACGTTGTTCCAATTGGTGTGTACTATAACATATCCAAAATTCAGCCCCATTGGATAAATCTGGAGTCCGTTACCTAGCAAACACAGAACCATGCTCAGGATGGATCTTATCAGCGCGGATATTGAGTTAGCAATTTGTTTCGGCCTTAACTTCTTCCTCCGACCTTGGATTGGCCCAAATAACATATGGCTGGAAAGAAGACATTCTGAACTTCAATTTCGAGTGCTTAAAGTCCTAATTTGATTAAGAGAAGCCCAAGTTGTAAGCCCTTGAAGTTGCTGGTCATGCTGACCTCAGCATGTGCTGGTTGGATGCTTGGTCATGGTGAGCTAGGTATGAGCTATCATTTCTGGTTGGAAGCTTGGTCATGGTGACATGAAGATAAGCTAGGGCTGCTGGTGGGATCTATTGGTGAAGTGCATCAACCAATTCAAGATTTTCTAATACAAGTGCATCACCCAATTTAGATTTTCTAATACAAGTGCATCAACCATTTCAGATTTTATAAAACAAGTGTTGTATGCATTAGCCATATTGAATTTAGATTTTCACTTCCCCTAGGCCTATAAATAGGGAAGTTCTCTAAGCTTGTAAACACACCCCAAGGGGGGGAGCTCTCAAACACTTCTCTAGAGCTCCCTTCCCTTCTCTCCCTCAAATTCTCTTAGTTTTCCTTTCTAGTTCTCAATTGATTGTAACAAAAATCCTTTTACTAAATTCTCCTTAAGTTTTCCAAGTTCTACTTAATTTTCATTGTTATGTAAATTCTTTTCTTTAGTTTCAAGTTTGATTAGTTTCCAAGTTTCAATTATGATTTTTGTTCTTATTCATTATGCTTATAAGTTAATATGCTAGTTTGAATGATTGATCACCATTTAGGCTTGCATGTTAGCTATCTTGGTTTGAATTAAGAGTATACACCATGCTTTAATTCGAATTGAACTATGAATAGGAAGAGTATGTATGGACATTCGACAACAGGGATTAGATACATGCTTGGTTGTTTAAATTGTTCTTCTATGCTTAATGGGTTCCTAATGCTTAATTTTAGGTTAGACAACAAATGATCAAATTAGGGAATTAGGAACACAAGGTTATGACCACACACCATGGCTTAATCATACATTAGCTAGAATCAATCCGTTAATCTAATTGAACTTGGGAACTTATCTACTTGAGTTAGTTATTTTCTTTCTTCCTTGTTTTATTTATTTCCTTTCTTTTTCATTTCTGTTTTGTGTAGGGAAAATGAATTGGATCACTCAATCACCAATCCTCGTGGGATCGACCTCGCACTTACATACGCTATACTACCGAACGGCTCGTGCACTTGCGAGTATCACAAGTTGAGGATGCAACTGAATCCATTTTGGTGCAGTTGTATCTACACAACAGTATACACCATGCTTTAATTCGAATTGAACTATGAATAGGAAGAGTATGTATGGACATTCGACAACAGGGATTAGATACATACTTGGTTGTTTAAAATGTTCTTCTATGCTTAATGGGTTCCTAATGCTTAATTTTAGGTTAGATAACAAATGATCAAATTAGGGAATTAGGAACACAAGGTTATGACCAAACACCATGGCTTAATTATACTTTAGCTAGAATCAATCCGTTAATCTAATTGAACTTGGGAACTTATTTGCTTGAGTTATTTCTTCCTTGTTTTATTTATTTCCTTTCTTTTTCATTTCTGTTTTGTGTAGGGAAAATGAATTGAATCATTCAATCACCAATCCTCGTGGGATCGACCTCGCACTTACATACGCTATACTACCGAACGGCTCGTGCACTTGCGAGTATCACAAGTTGAGGATGCAGCTTAATCCATTTTGGTGCAGCTGTATCTACGCAACAATCCATCAGTGTTGTGTTTTATGGTAAACACTGTTGTGTAGATACAGCTACATCACTTTATCTGTGCTCCATGCGGTCTCGGCTACCAATTTGGGCATGCGATTACTGGCGAGGACACGTGAGTGTGCCGCGCTGAGCGAGGAAGTGGCTTCCTTGAAGGCTATGGTGGCAGACTTGCAGAAGCGGCTTTACTGTGCCAATCAGCATGTGGAAGCACTGCAGAGACAGAATGAGGACCATGTAGAGCTGCTACAGATTCTACAAGTGCGAGAAAATAGAGGCAAGCCATGATGATGATGAAGATGAAGATGATGAAGAAGAAGAAGAAGAAGTTTTTATTTTTATTTTTATTTTATTTTACTTTATTTTTTAATGCAGCGTTTGAAATAAAAATGTGTTTTAACACTCAGAAATAAACTAACTAACCATACCACGTAAATAAATAAATAAACTAACATAACAAAACAAAAACAGAAACAAAACAAAAACAAAGACTCAACAGAAAAGAAAACAAGGAAAATAAAAAAAACTTAATTTAAAAACACACAATATACAAGCAACTCACGGATGACCAGTTAAGGGCCTCAGAAAACACAGCCAGGGAATCCGGGAAGGTTGGAGGGGTCACAATGGTCCCGCTTAAAACCCAAACTTCTTAGACACCGAAGGTGTCGCCTAAAGAACTCCTAGACACTGTATTGACAGAAGTGCTTACTGGAGTTACCAAAAGTTAGCTCATATGAAAAATAATTTTTTTTTTATAAATTTTTTTTAAAGATATTCTCGTAAGAAAAAGAAACAAAAACAAATTAAGATAAATGAAACAACAAACCATAAACGAAAATGAACTAAGTACTCTAAACAAACTCAAACAAACGAAATAAATTGTTGTACTAAAAGAAACAAACCAAGAAACCAAAAAACACAAACAGCACTTTCTATCACCTATTTATCACCATTTGGACAGATTCGTTTCTATGTTTTTCAGCTTCGACCTCTGTTCAATTTTTAGGCTATAACTTTCCAACCGCAAGTCCAAATTTCACGTTCTTTATATGGTTGGATTCAGCACAGAAAAACAAAGAACCCTACGCAGACCAAAAGGCAAACACAAGTACGAAAATAAACACAATTCAAAGAAGAGAAGGGATTGAAATACTTCCCCTTGAAGCGATTAGGTCGAGCGTGATGCATTTGGAGGTCGCGACTTCTCCCACTACTCCACACTTCCTATCTTTGAAGTTGCCATCTCTCTCCATTTTTATTGAGCTATTTACATTGCTAAAACAAACACACACAAAAACTTGAAACGGAATTAAAGGATTACGAAATATAAAAAAAATGAAAAGGAAAATCAACACACATCCAATTTCATGCATCAAAGTAACAAACACCAATGGGTTGTGTAAGCTGGGACTTAAACCCAGTTCTCTTGCTTGTTAGGCAATTGTCCT